>NW_026903361.1:0-5153 GCF_024500385.1 Phyllopteryx taeniolatus
GTTAAATATATTCTAGAAGTTATCATTTATTTGCTTAGCTTGCATTAGTATTATGGACGATTTTAGATGTCTCGCCTTCGAAAAGATGACTCAGCATCATCCGATGGAAGGGCGCCTGGACCAAGGACGTGATCGGATGTGGTCGGGGACGTGACAGGTGTTGGTCCAATGTTTTGTGTTGTGTCTTATTGTTTAGAACATTATGTCTGGGAAAAACCCTCCTATTTTCAAATAAATGCAGGAGCGACGGGAGAGATTGGTTAGAGCGTGTTGAGAGGCTGTGATCTGAACAATCTCCCATACGCCCTCCTCATGAGAAAAAGAAACCAGCGTCTTCATTCCTTTTGTGTCTATTTTTTATAATGTTGGGTAAGATAAATCCAACATTAAATTGGTCCTTCGAGCCGGATGTCAACACACCCGAGGATTCCAGTTGTGGAGCCGACTTCCAGTTAAGAGACCGTGGCCACGGCAAGTAAGACCCTTTACGGGACTGGTCTTCGTTCTCCTCAACTGGGATCTGAAGGTTGACGACAATCCACAGGATTGAAGACGACTGGTGAGTTAAATTTAAATTTTTTTTTTTAGGAAAAAGGACGCCGGAGTCCGGAAATTCCGCGAGGACGGCGGAGTCCTGTACGTACTTAAATTCCGTGTTTAATAAACCCTGTGGATACTAGTCAATGGCGGGTAGAATAAAGAAACTAGGAAAGTTTCGTGGCGTCGTAGTTAAATTCCGTATAGGATGGCGGAGTCCTCTAATGAGCTGTTGACAGACGTAGTTAAATTCCGTATGGGACGGCGGAGTCCTCTGACGAGCCAGTGTGAATGAAAACTGTTTGAATGAGAGTGTAAATGGGAAATGGGAAACCACTAGGTTTTTCATTCCATACCAAAACAGTGGGAAAGTAAACGGTGGACTTTTGTGGATGCAAAGGCAAGAATTCTCCACTCGAAAGAGTTGAAGTGAGAATTACCACAGAAAGTAAATTTGAATCACCGTCCTACTGAAAAGAAACAGTGTTCTAGACTACCCTAGGTAGTATTACACTGAACCAAATTCTTTCAAATGGGGAAAGGAAGTAGTAAAATAAAAAACAGGAATACACTGCAGTGTAAAGGTTGGAGGTTCATTAAATTAAATTTAAAAGAAAAAAAGAAACAGGATCCTGATAAAATTTTATATTTAGAGACAGGGATAACCGAACACGGCTTTACAGGTTGGTTAAATACACAAAAAATAGCCGCGTTGCAGGAATCAAATTATATAAAAAATAAAAGACAAGCCACCGTTAAACGTGGGAAAGGCTGTTGTCTGCAGCCTTGGAGCTTATCACAAAAATAGAAGATAAAAAAGAATGTGATGAGCTGCAGTAATACAGAGCATGCGTACCAAACCCACGCACATTGTTAAATTCATTAAGACCAGACGCTACTGTGTTTACAGTAGTGGACATTAATGCATTAATGCATTAATGCATTAATGCATTCTTTTCAGTACCAATAGAAAATAACAGTCAATTTTGGTTTGCATTCACATTTGAGAAAAAAAAAAATATATATATATATATATATATATATATACATTTACTAGATTACCGCAAGGTTACTGTGAAAGTCTAACTAATTATTCACAAGTTATGACAACACGCATGTCTTCTGGCATCTACAGATGAAGACACATGCAAAGATTCATTGACCTTACTGCATCATCTAACAGAAGAGGGACATAAAGTTAACAAAAATAAATTGCAATGATGTAAAAGACAAGTTAAATGTCTAGGCCATAATTTAAGTATAGGAGGAAAGACTATATTAGAAGACAGGAGAGCTATAGTCTTAAAAAATCCTAAACCACAGACGAAGAAACATAATAATCATTTTTAGGTCTGACAAATTATTGTCACCATTGTCAAAATTAATATATGAAAACAACCTTAAAATGACATCACCTGTTTAATGGAGTACAGAGGCAGAAAAGGCCTTCTGTGACATTAAACAACATTTGGTCTCCAGTGCTGCGCTAGGCCTTCCAAATTTAATGATAAAACATTCATTCAAATGGTAGATTGTAAAAGCTATTGCATGACCTCCGTACTTACACAACAATACGGTGATAAGCTAAGACCAATAGCTTATTTTTCAACTAGAGAGCAGTTCACCCTAAAGGTCCCACATACAGTGTCTGCTCTCCTATTGCAAATCACCTGCAAGACATTTATCTTGCATTGCCATCTTGCTATCAGAACCACATTTGACTGTTGAGCGATGCACAACCTTAAATCCAGCCACACTAACACCCTTAATGATGAATGCACGCAGCATGATTGACAGGAATTGGCTGAACAAGCTGCTGAATTAGTAGCATTAATCGAGGCATGCAAACTAATGATAAATAAAGATGGTACAATCTATACTGATAGCCAATATGAGTATTCCACAACAAGAACGCAATTATTGGGAAAAACAAAGTGCAAAACTACAAAATGAAATTTACATTAGCACAGGAAAAAAAAAAAAAAAAAAAAAAACTATTCAAATGGGCTGCTATATTGAGACATGCTGTGTCACGTCTCAACCGGAGGGATGGTGGCACAGATAGATTGACACTTTACAGCCCTAAAAAATAGCAGAAAGAAACACGTGGGTTCATTTAACACACTAAAAGAGTCATTTCAGCTGAGTACTCAAATAAGGAAGGTGATCTAAAGTCTGATAACGGAGCGGGAGCAGATGTGTAGATTCTGAAAACGCTTGCTGGTCAGTGAAGAAAAAAGACACCAACCCTTTTAGTGAGAACTCAGCAGAAAGGCACACCCACGTTGGTTATGAGATTCGATAAGTTGTTACGTAGCAACTTTGGCTACTATGATGTTGGTTTTGTTTTTGTGGTACATGGGACGTCCCACCCTCAATGATAAAACCCATTTTTTAGATAGAAAATCACCTACCAACTGGACCAATATGACGAACCCAATAACAAATTGTTTTAATCATTAACTCGTATCAAAAGGAGTACAGCTGATGATCAAAATTGTGGGCATGGCCTCCAAATGCGGCAAAACGGTTTAATATTTTGTGCCCCCAAAATCAAGCTGCTTTAATCATAATTCCATATGCGGCTCTCACCAATGATGCTCAAGAGAATGGGCAGAATTGGGGATTTAGATATGACTGGTATGCAACTATAGGTTTTGAATGGAAACACCTTATTGGTGAAACAGGTTATGATTGGTCCAGTTGGTCAAAAAGAACAGCAAAAGAACAAAGAAAGAAGTTTAACATAAGCAAAACGGCCCATAGTTTAATATTGAAATACAAGTCACCCAATGTGTTTGATAGTGAGCTTGTGGGCCTATTCTGGTGGAAAAGATCCCCACTTCCAAGTAGTATTGTGTTATAGGAACCGTGTTAAACCAAAAATGCCATTGAAAACTTCAAAGAAAGGTAGACAAATTTTAATGGTTAACAACATAACTACTGATGATTGGTTCCTTGTTGTCACAGGAGTTTCAGGACAAAATAATAATTGGTTATTATTGGTGGAACAAGCAGCAAATGTAACGAGAAAAGATTGTGTTGTTTGCATGGGTCCCAGGCCTTTGTTGCGCATAGTTCCGGCATAATTATCACAAGATTGTATTATTCCATTTGCACACTGATTGAGGAGCATCTGCAACATTTGCACAACCATTGTCCCAGATTATCGCACTACTCGTCACTTTAAACCGCATACACTCCTTGAAGTCTCAGCGCCCTTTGCACAATGATCTTTGCACCGGACTATTGCGATATTAGTCATTCAAACTGCTGCTAGAGGACTGCATCTTTTTGCACAATTATTTTTTGTCAATGTCTTTATGTCTCCAAAGTGTTCTGTAAATTGACTGTCTGTTGTACTAGAGCGGCTCCAACTACCGGAGACAAATTCCTTGTGTGTTTTGGACATACTTGACAAAAAAGAGATTTATCCTGGCAGAGGCAAAATTATCCAACATAAAACATACATGGTGTTCCTCGTGGGGTTCCTAATCAATACAAATTAGCTGACCAAGTTGCAGGAGGATTTGAATACTTCATATGCTGTTGGTGTACGATTAATAAAAATGTTGATGGGATAAACTATATCCACTTCAATGTACAGAGATTAGGAAATTGGACTCAGAGTGGGTTGGAAGCTGTGCACGAGCAGCTCAAGGACGTTCCAAAGACCGCATAGCTGTCGACATGCTCCTCGCAAGAGAGGGAGGTGTTTGCGGTATGTTTGGAGAACAAACAATACTGCTTCAGATGGCAGCTTGACCAGAGCCATCGATGGTCTACGGACCCTCAATCAACACTCCTTGTGAAACAGCTCAATGGACGTTTTTGGTAAATATAAAACCCTAATTTCACCAATATTGATATCAATTGCTGTTTTTGCAGCCATTCTGACATTGTGTGGATGTTGTTGTATCCCATGCATTCGGGCATTAATCAGTAAATTAATCACCACAGCCATAACCCACATGGAACCGTATGGAGCAGATTTATCCTTTATTGGAGGTTGATAATAATGACGATGATGATGATGATGTTGTTTTACCTGATTTGTTTCCTGATCCAGGTGATTACGATGTTTAAACTACAACATTCATGTATGACAAGTTTACTCTGAGTGTAAATGTATTTGTTTCATAAAAATGATTCTACAATTAAAAATCGAAATGAAGTGACTGTAAGATGATATGAGAATTTGTGCAAATACATGATAAACAGGAGGGAAATGTTAAATATATTCTAGAAGTTATCATTTATTTGCTTAGCTTGCATTAGTATTATGGACGATTTTAGATGTCTCGCCTTCGAAAAGATGACTCAGCATCATCCGATGGAAGGGCGCCTGGACCAAGGACGTGATCGGATGTGGTCGGGGACGTGACAGGTGTTGGTCCAATGTTTTGTGTTGTGTCTTATTGTTTAGAACATTATGTCTGGGAAAAACCCTCCTATTTTCAAATAAATGCAGGAGCGACGGGAGAGATTGGTTAGAGCGTGTTGAGAGGCTGTGATCTGAACAATCTCCCATACGCCCTCCTCATGAGAAAAAGAAACCAGCGTCTTCATTCCTTTTGTGTCTATTTTTTATAATGTTGGGTAAGATAAATCCAACA
>NW_026903362.1:0-5148 GCF_024500385.1 Phyllopteryx taeniolatus
AAAGGCTTGCGTCAAAGCATTCCTTTTCGCTCCAGTAGTAGGCCTTTATGACTAAATTGTAACATGACGACCTATGTGATTTCGGCAGAACTTTGGAACCCTTAAGTTTGAGCGAGTGGGCTGACGTTCGACATACTCGATCGATGTGAATCCACCTTTAAGGGGAGGTCTCCCCCAAGTCTCTGGACGGTTGTGGGGCCGAGCGGCGAAAGTCAAAGCATTCAGTTACGCTCCAGTAGTAGGCCTTTATTGACTAAATTGTAACATGACGACCTATGTGATTTCGGCATAACTTTTGAACCCTAAAGTTTGAGTTAGTGGGCTGACATTCGACACACTCGATCTTTGTGAATCCACCTTTCAGACGAGGTCTCTTCCAAGCCTCTCGGAGGTCGTGCGGCCGAAAGGCTTGCGTCAAAGCATTCCTTTTCGCTCCATTAGTAGGCCTTTATTGACTAAATTGTAACATGACGACCTATGTGATTTCGGCATAACTTTTGAACCCTTAAGTTTGAGTTAGTGGGCTGACGTTCGACACACTCGATCTTTGTGAATCCACCTTTCAGACGAGGTCTCTTCCAAGCCTCTCGGAGGTCGTGCGGCCGAAAGCCTTGCGTCAAAGCATTCCTTTTCGCTCCAGTAGTTGGCATTTATTGACTAAATTGTAACATGACGACCTATGTGATTTCGGCAGAACTTTTGAACCCTTAAGTTTGAGCTAGTGGGCTGACGTTCGACACACTCGATCTTTGTGAATCCACCTTTCAGGGGAGGTCTCCTCCAAGTCTCTGGACGGTTGTGGGGCCGAGCGGCGACCGTCAAAGCATTCAGTTTCGCTCCAGTAGTAGGGTTTATTGACTAAATTGTAACATTACGACCTATGTGATTTCGGCATAACTTTTGAACCCTTAAGTTTGAGCGAGTGGGCTGACATTCGACACACTCGGTCGGTGTGAATCCACCTTTCGGATGAGGTCTCTTCCAACCCTCTCGGAGGTCGTGCGGCCAAAAGGCTAGCGTCAAAGCATTCTGTTTGGCTCCAGTAGTAGGCCTTTATTGACTAAATTGTAACATGACAACCTATGTGATTTCAGCAGAACTTTTGAACCCTTAAGTTTGAGCTAGTGGGCTGACGTTCGACACACTCGATCTTTGTGAATCCACCTTTCAGGGGAGGTCTCCCCCAAGTCTCTGGACGGTTGTGGGGCCGAGCGGCGACCGTCAAAGCATTCAGTTTCGCTCCAGCAGTAGGCCTTTATTGACTAAATTGTAACATGACGACCTATGTGATTTCGGCATAACTTTTGAACCCTTAAGTTTGAGTTAGTGGGCTGACGTTCGACACACTCGATCTTTGTGAATCCACCATTCAGACGAGGTCTCTTCCAAGCCTCCCGGAGGTCTTGCGGCCGAAAGGCTTGCGTCAAAGCATTCCTTTTCGCTCCAGTAGTAGGCCTTTATTGACTAAATTGTAACATGACGACCTATGTGATTTCGGCAGAACTTTGGAACCCTTAAGTTTGAGCGAGTGGGCTGACGTTCGACATACTCGATCGATGTGAATCCACCTTTAAGGGGAGGTCTCCCCCAAGTCTCTGGACGGTTGTGGGGCCGAGCGGCGAAAGTCAAAGCATTCAGTTACGCTCCAGTAGTAGGCCTTTATTGACTAAATTGTAACATGACGACCTATGTGATTTCGGCATAACTTTTGAACCCTAAAGTTTGAGTTAGTGGGCTGACATTCGACACACTCGATCTTTGTGAATCCACCTTTCAGACGAGGTCTCTTCCAAGCCTCTAGGAGGTCGTGCGGCCGAAAGGCTTGCGTCAAAGCATTCCTTTTCGCTCCATTAGTAGGCCTTTATTGACTAAATTGTAACATGACGACCTATGTGATTTCGGCATAACTTTTCAACCCTTAAGTTTGAGTTAGTGGGCTGACGTTCGACACACTCGATCTTTGTGAATCCACCTTTCAGACGAGGTCTCTTCCAAGCCTCTCGGAGGTCGTGCGGCCGAAAGCCTTGCGTCAAAGCATTCCTTTTCGCTCCAGTAGTTGGCATTTATTGACTAAATTGTAACATGACGACCTATGTGATTTCGGCAGAACTTTTGAACCCTTAAGTTTGAGCTAGTGGGCTGACGTTCGACACACTCGATCTTTGTGAATCCACCTTTCAGGGGAGGTCTCCCCCAAGTCTCTGGACGGTTGTGGGGCCGAGCGGCGACCGTCAAAGCATTCAGTTTCGCTCCAGTAGTAGGCCTTTATTGACTAAATTGTAACATTACGACCTATGTGATTTCGGCATAACTTTTGAACCCTTAAGTTTGAGCGAGTGGGCTGACATTCGACACACTCGGTCGTTGTGAATCCACCTTTCAGATGAGGTCTCTTCCAACCCTCTCGGAGGTCGTGCGGCCAAAAGGCTAGCGTCAAAGCATTCTGTTTGGCTCCAGTAGTAGGCCTTTTTTGACTAAATTGTAACATGACAACCTATGTGATTTCGGCAGAACTTTTGAACCCTTAAGTTTGAGCTAGTGGGCTGACGTTCGACACACTCGATCTTTGTGAATCCACCTTTCAGGGGAGGTCTCCCCCAAGTCTCTGGACGGTTGTGGGGCCTAGCGGCGACCGTCAAAGCATTCAGTTTCGCTCCAGCAGTAGGCCTTTATTGACTAAATTGTAACATGACGACCTATGTGATTTCGGCATAACTTTTGAACCCTTAAGTTTGAGTTAGTGGGCTGACGTTCGACACACTCGATCTTTGTGAATCCACCTTTCAGACGAGGTCTCTTCCAAGCCTCTCGGAGGTCGTGCGGCCGAAAGGCTTGCGTCAAAGCATTCCTTTTCGCTCCAGTAGTAGGCCTTTATTGACTAAATTGTAACATGACGACCTATGTGATTTCGGCAGAACTTTGGAACCCTCAAGTTTGAGCGAGTGGGCTGACGTTCGACATACTCGATCGATGTGAATCCATCTTTAAGGGGAGGTCTCCCCCAAGTCTCTGGACGGTTGTGGGGCCGAGCGGCGACCATCAAAGCATTCAGTTACGCTCCAGTAGTAGGCCTTTATTGACTAAATTGTAACATGACGACCTATGTGATTTCGGCATAACTTTTGAACCCTTAAGTTTGAGGTAGTGGGCTGACGTTCGACACACTCGATCTTTGTGAATCCACCTTTCAGGGGAGGTCTCCCCCAAGTCTCTGGACGGTTGTGGGGCCGAGCGGCGACCGTCAAAGCATTCAGTTTCGCTCCAGTAGTAGGCCTTTATTGACTAAATTGTAACATGACGACCTATGTGATTTCGGCAGAACTTTTGAACCCTTAAGTTTGAGCGAGTGGTCTGACGTTCGACATACTCGATCGATGTGAATCCACCTTTAAGGGGAGGTCTCCCCCAAGTCTCTGGACGGTTGTAGGTCCGAGCGGCGACCGTCAAAGCATTCCGTTACGCTCCAGTAGTAGGCCTTTATTGACTAAATTGTAACATGACAACCTATGTAATTTCGGCAGAACTTTTGAACCCTTAAATTTGAACTAATGGGTTGACGTTCAGTCACTGATGGTGTAGTGGTACACTCGCCTGACTTTGGTGCAGGCAGCGTGGGTTCAGTTCCCACTCAGTGACGGTGTGAATGTGAGTGCGAATGGTTGTCCGTGTCTATATGTGCCCTGCGACTGACTGGCGACCAGTTCAGGGTGTAGTCCGCCTTTCGCCCGAAGTCAGCTGGGATAGGCTCCAGCGTCCCGCGACCCTAACCAGGTTAAGCGGTGTTGAAAATGGAAATGAAATGGGTTGACGTTCACCACACTCGATCATTGTGAATCCACCTTTCAGGGGAGGTCTCTTCCAAGCCTCTCGGAGGTCGTGCGGCCAAAAGGTTAGCGTCAAAGCATTCCGTTTGGCTCCAGTAGTAGGCCTTTATTGACTAAATTGTAACATGACAACCTATGTAATTTCGGCAGAACTTTTGAACCCTTAAATTTGAACTAATGGGTTGACGTTCGCCACACTCGATCATTGTGAATCCACCTTTCAGGGGAGGTCTCTTCCAAGACTCTCGGAGGTCGTGCGGCCGAAAGGCTAGCGTCAAAGCATTCCGTTTCGCTCCAGTAGTAGGCCTTTATTGACTAAATTGTAACATGACAACCTATGTGATTTCGGCAGAACTTTTGAATCCTTAAGTTTGAGCTAGTGGGTTGACATTAGGCACACTCGATCATTGTGAATCCAACTTTCAGGGGAGGTCTCCCCCAAGTCTCTGGACGGTTGTGGGGCCGAGCGGCGACAGTCAAAGCATTCCGTTACGCTCCAGTAGTAGGCCTTTATTGAATAAATTGTAACATTACGACCTATGTGATTTCGGCATAACTTTTGAACCCTTACGTTTGAGCGAGTGGGCTGACATTCGACACACTCGATCGTTGTGAATCCACCTTTCAGATGAGGTCTCTTCCAAGACTCTCTGAGGTCGTCCAGCCAAAAGCCTAGCGTCAAAGCATTCCGTTTCGCTCCAGTAGTTGGCCTTTATTGACTAAATTGTAACATGACGACCTATGTGATTTCGGCAGAACTTTTGAACCCTTAAGTTTGAGCTAGTGGGCTGACGTTTGACACACTCGATCTTTGTGAATCTACCTTTCAGGGGAGGTCTCCCCCAAGTCTCTGGACGGTTGTGCGGCCGAGCGGCGACCGTCAAAGCATTCAGTTTCGCTCCAGTAGTAGGCCTTTATTGACTAAATTGTAACATGACGACCTATGTGATTTCGGCAGAACTTTTGAACCCTTAAGTTTGAGCTAGTGGGCTGACGTTCGAAACACTCGATCTTTGTGAATCCACCTTTAAGGGGAGGTCTCCCCCAAGTCTCTGGACGGTTGTGGGTCCGAGCGGCGACCGTCAAAGCATTCCGTTACGCTCCAGTAGTAGGCCTTTATTGACTAAATTGTAACATGACAACCTATGTAATTTCGGCAGAACTTTTGAACCCTTAAATTTGAACTAATGGGTTGACGTTCGCCACACTCGATCATTGTGAATCCACCTTTCAGGGGAGGTCTCTTCCAAGCCTCTCGGAGGTCGTGCGGCCAAAAGGCTAGCGTCAAAGCATTCCGTTTGGCTCCAGTACTAGGCCTTTATTG
>NW_026903363.1:0-5144 GCF_024500385.1 Phyllopteryx taeniolatus
CTGTTAAATATATTCTAGAAGTTATCATTTATTTGCTTAGCTTGCATTAGTATTATGGACGATTTTAGATGTCTCGCCTTCGAAAAGATGACTCAGCATCATCCGATGGAAGGGCGCCTGGACCAAGGACGTGATCGGATGTGGTCGGGGACGTGACAGGTGTTGGTCCAATGTTTTGTGTTGTGTCTTATTGTTTAGAACATTATGTCTGGGAAAAACCCTCCTATTTTCAAATAAATGCAGGAGCGACGGGAGAGATTGGTTAGAGCGTGTTGAGAGGCTGTGATCTGAACAATCTCCCATACGCCCTCCTCATGAGAAAAAGAAACCAGCGTCTTCATTCCTTTTGTGTCTATTTTTTATAATGTTGGGTAAGATAAATCCAACATTAAATTGGTCCTTCGAGCCGGATGTCAACACACCCGAGGATTCCAGTTGTGGAGCCGACTTCCAGTTAAGAGACCGTGGCCACGGCAAGTAAGACCCTTTACGGGACTGGTCTTCGTTCTCCTCAACTGGGATCTGAAGGTTGACGACAATCCACAGGATTGAAGACGACTGGTGAGTTAAATTTAAATTTTTTTTAGGAAAAAGGACGGCGGAGTCCAGAAATTCCGCGAGGACGGCGGAGTCCTGTACGTACTTAAATTCCGTGTTTAATAAACCCTGTGGATACTAGTCAATGGCGGGTAGAATAAAGAAACTAGGAAAGTTTCGTGGCGTCGTAGTTAAATTCCGTATAGGATGGCGGAGTCCTCTAATGAGCTGTTGACAGACGTAGTTAAATTCCGTATGGGACGGCGGAGTCCTCTGACGAGCCAGTGTGAATGAAAACTGTTTGAATGAGAGTGTAAATGGGAAATGGGAAACCACTAGGTTTTTCATTCCATACCAAAACAGTGGGAAAGTAAACGGTGGACTTTTGTGGATGCAAAGGCAAGAATTCTCCACTCGAAAGAGTTGAAGTGAGAATTACCACAGAAAGTAAATTTGAATCACCGTCCTACTGAAAAGAAACAGTGTTCTAGACTACCCTAGGTAGTATTACACTGAACCAAATTCTTTCAAATGGGGAAAGGAAGTAGTAAAATAAAAAACAGGAATACACTGCAGTGTAAAGGTTGGAGGTTCATTAAATTAAATTTAAAAGAAAAAAAGAAACAGGATCCTGATAAAATTTTATATTTAGAGACAGGGATAACCGAACACGGCTTTAATGGTTGGTTAAATACACAAAAAATAGCCGCGTTGCAGGAATCAAATTATATAAAAAATAAAAGACAAGCCACCGTTAAACGTGGGAAAGGCTGTTGTCTGCAGCCTTGGAGCTTATCACAAAAATAGAAGATAAAAAAGAATGTGATGAGCTGCAGTAATACAGAGCATGCGTACCAAACCCACGCACATTGTTAAATTCATTAAGACCAGACGCTACTGTGTTTACAGTAGTGGACATTAATGCATTAATGCATTCTTTTCAGTACCAATAGAAAATAACAGTCAATTTTGGTTTGCATTCACATTTGAGAAAAAAAAATATATATATATATACATTTACTAGATTACCGCAAGGTTACTGTGAAAGTCTAACTAATTATTCACAAGTTATGACAACACGCATGTCTTCTGGCATCTACAGATGAAGACACATGCAAAGATTCATTGACCTTACTGCATCATCTAACAGAAGAGGGACATAAAGTTAACAAAAATAAATTGCAATGATGTAAAAGACAAGTTAAATATCTAGGCCATAATTTAAGTATAGGAGGAAAGACTATATTAGAAGACAGGAGAGCTATAGTCTTAAAAAATCCTAAACCACAGACGAAGAAACATAATAATCATTTTTAGGTCTGACAAATTATTGTACAGCATGGATTCCAAACTATGCAGAAATTGTTGCACCATTGTCAAAATTAATATATGAAAACAACCTTAAAATGACATCACCTGTTTAATGGAGTACAGAGGCAGAAAAGGCCTTCTGTGACATTAAACAACATTTGGTCTCCAGTGCTGCGCTAGGCCTTCCAAATTTAATGATAAAACATTCATTCAAATGGTAGATTGTAAAAGCTATTGCATGACCTCCGTACTTACACAACAATACGGTGATAAGACCAATAGCTTATTTTTCAACTAGAGAGCAGTTCACCCTAAAGGTCCCACATACAGTGTCTGCTCTCCTATTGCAAATCACCTGCAAGACATTTATCTTGCATTGCCATCTTGCTATCAGAACCACATTTGACTGTTGAGCGATGCACAACCTTAAATCCAGCCACACTAACACCCTTAATGATGAAGGCACGCAGCATGATTGACAGGAATTGGCTGAACAAGCTGCTGAATTAGTAGCATTAATCGAGGCATGCAAACTAATGATAAATAAAGATGGTACAATCTATACTGATAGCCATTATGAGAATTCCACAACAAGAACGCAATTATTGGGAAAAACAAAGTGCAAAACTACAGAATGAAATTTACATTAGCACAGGGAAAACTATTCAAATGGGCTGCTATATTGAGACATGCTGTGTCACGTCTCAACCGGAGGGATGGTGGCACAGATAGATTGACACTTTACAGCCCTAAAAAATAGCAGAAAGAAACACGTGGGTTCATTTAACACACTGTAAGAGTCATTTCAGCTGAGTACTCAAATTGGGAAGGTGAGCAAAAGTCTGATAACAGAGCGGGAGCAGATGTGTAGATTCTGAAAACGCTTGCTGGTCAGTGAAGAAAAAAGACACCAACCCTTTTAGTGAGAACTCAGCAGAAAGGCACACCCACGTTGGTTATGAGATTCGATAAGTTGTTACGTAGCAACTTTGGCTACTATGATGTTGGTTTTGTTTTTGTGGTACATGGGACGTCCCACCCTCAATGATAAAACCCATTTTTTAGATAGAAAATCACCTACCAACTGGACCAATATGACAAACCCAATAATAATAATAAAAAAAATTTTTTTGAATCATTAACTCGTATCAAAAGGAGTACAGCTGATGATCAAAATTGTGGGCATGGCCTCCAAATGCGGCAAAACGGTTTAATATTTTGTGCCCCCAAAATCAAGCTGCTTTAATCATAATTCCATATGCGGCTCTCACCAATGATGCTCAAGAGAATGGGCAGAATTGGGGATTTAGATATGACTGGTATGCAACTATAGGTTTTGAATGGAAACACCTTATTGGTGAAACAGGTTATGATTGGTCCAGTTGGTCAAAAAGAACAGCAAAAGAACAAAGAAAGAAGTTTAACATAAGCAAAACGGCCCATAGTTTAATATTGAAATACAAGTCACCCAATGTGTTTGATAGTGAGCTTGTGGGCCTATTCTGGTGGAAAAGATCCCCACTTCCAAGTAGTATTGTGTTATAGGAACCGTGTTAAACCAAAAATGCCATTGAAAACTTCAAAGAAAGGTAGACAAATTTTAATGGTTAACAACATAACTACTGATGATTGGTTCCTTGTTGTCACAGGAGTTTCAGGACAAAATAACAATTGGTTACTATTGATGGAACAAGCAGCAAATGTAGCGAGAAAAGATTGTGTTGTTTGCATGGGTCCCAGGCCTTTGTTGCGCATAGTTCCGGCATAATTATCACAAGATTGTATTATTCCATTTGCACACTGATTGAGGAGCATCTGCAACATTTGCACAACCATTGTCCCAGATTATCGCACTACTCGTCACTTTAAACCGCATACACTCCTTGAAGTCTCAGCGCCCTTTGCACAATGATCTTTGCACCGGACTATTGCGATATTAGTCATTCAAACTGCTGCTAGAGGACTGCATCTTTTTGCACAATTATTTTTTGTCAATGTCTTTATGTCTCCAAAGTGTTCTGTAAATTGACTGTCTGTTGTACTAGAGCGGCTCCAACTACCGGAGACAAATTCCTTGTGTGTTTTGGACATACTTGACAAAAAAGAGATTTATCCTGGCAGAGGCAAAATTATCCAACATAAAACATACATGGTGTTCCTTGTGGGGTTCCTAATCAATACAAATTAGCTGACCAAGTTGCAGGAGGATTTGAATACTTCATATGCTGTTGGTGTACGATTAATAAAAATGTTGATGGGATAAACTATATCCACTTCAATGTACAGAGATTAGGAAATTGGACTCAGAGTGGGTTGGAAGCTGTGCACGAGCAGCTCAAGGACGTTCCAAAGACCGCATAGCTGTCGACATGCTCCTCGCAAGAGAGGGAGGTGTTTGCGGTATGTTTGGAGAACAAACAATACTGCTTCAGATGGCAGCTTGACCAGAGCCATCGATGGTCTACGGACCCTCAATCAACACTCCTTGTGAAACAGCTGAATGGACGTTTTTGGTAAATATAAAACCCTAATTTCACCAATATTGATATCAATTGCTGTTTTTGCAGCCATTCTGACATTGTGTGGATGTTGTTGTATCCCATGCATTCGGGCATTAATCAGTAAATTAATCACCACAGCCATAACCCACATGGAACCGTATGGAGCAGATTTATCCTTTATTGGAGGTTGATAATAATGACGATGATGATGATGATGTTGTTTTACCTGATTTGTTTCCTGATCCAGGTGATTACGATGTTTAAACTACAACATTCATATATGACAAGTTTACTCTGAGTGTAAATGTATTTGTTTCATAAAAATGATTCTACAATTAGAAAATCGAAATGAAGTGACTGTAAGATGATATGAGAATTTGTGCAAATACATGATAAACAGGAGGGAAATGTTAAATATATTCTAGAAGTTATCATTTATTTGCTTAGCTTGCATTAGTATTATGGACGATTTTAGATGTCTCGCCTTCGAAAAGATGACTCAGCATCATCCGATGGAAGGGCGCCTGGACCAAGGACGTGATCGGATGTGGTCGGGGACGTGACAGGTGTTGGTCCAATGTTTTGTGTTGTGTCTTATTGTTTAGAACATTATGTCTGGGAAAAACCCTCCTATTTTCAAATAAATGCAGGAGCGACGGGAGAGATTGGTTAGAGCGTGTTGAGAGGCTGTGATCTGAACAATCTCCCATACGCCCTCCTCATGAGAAAAAGAAACCAGCGTCTTCATTCCTTTTGTGTCTATTTTTTATAATGTTGGGTAAGATAAATCCAACA
>NW_026903364.1:0-5137 GCF_024500385.1 Phyllopteryx taeniolatus
TTTTGAGCATTCTGCTGTCATGAACGGAACAGAGGATAGGACCCAAAAATGCACGACTCCAAAACAAATTGACAGTTTCCAAAAAGAGAGGTTTAATAGACGGGCATAGGTCGGTACACAGGCAGGCAATCCAAGAGAGGCAACAGTATCCAAAAACATGAGGCAAAGAGACAAGGTCGATAATCGGAACAGGGTCAGGTCTTACTGTGAATCTATGACGTGGAAACAAGGAATGCTGGAACGCGACGACAAGGTACAACGAACTGGCAACGAGAGGAAATGAGACACGAGGTTATATACAAGGGGTAATTAGGGTGAACGAGGCACAGGTGATGAAGATGCTCACATGAGCAGGTGTGTGTGAAACAGGGGGGGAAGACAAAACCCGGAACACACACACACACACACATATGACAGTACCCCCCCCTTAACGGCCGGCCCCAGACGGCCCTGGGGCCCCTGGATGCGCAACGTGGAAGTCCCGAATGAGCGAATCATCCACGATAAACGCAGACGGTACCCAGGAACGCTCCTCAGGCCCATAGCCCTCCCAGTCCACCAGATATTGAAACCCCCTGCCCCTCCGACGAGATGACAACAGCCGCTTCACAGAGAAGACAGGGCCCCCATCCACAAACCGGGGGGGAGGAGGGGGCCTGGAAGGCGGGACCAGAGGGGACTCCCGGGCTGGCTTGAGTAGGCTGACGTGAAAAGTAGGGTGGACCCGCATAGACCTTGGGAGCCTCAGCTTCACGGTGACAGGGTTGATTATTTTTGTGATGGGGAAGGGCCCAACGAACCTGGGAGCGAGCTTCTTGGACTCCACCCGGAGTGGAATATGTTTGGTCGAAAGCCAAACTCGCTGACCCACTTTGTAGTTCGGGGCCGGTGTCCTCCGACGGTCAGCAGCGGCTTTGTAGGACCGTCCCTGGCGCAGCAGCATCTGGCGGGCTCGCTCCCAGGTCCTCCTACAGCGTCTCACCAAGGTTAATGCCGCTGGAACTGTGGATTCTGGGGCTATGGCAGGAAACAGAGATGGTTGGTAACCATGCACAACGTGAAAAGGCGATAGACCAGTGGATGCAGAGGGGAGGGAATTGTGGGAGAATTCGACCCAAACCAGTTTCTGAGACCAGGATCGCGGCTCCTGTGAAGCGAGACATCGGAGCCCCGTCTCCAGGTCCTGGTTCAGCCTCTCGGTTTGGCCGTTGGTTTCAGGATGAAACCCGGATGACTGACTGACGGTAGCACCTATGAGTTTACAAAACTCCTTCCAAAATTGCGAAATGAATTGGGGACCCCTATCAGACACCACATTCTTGGGGAAACCATGGAACTTAAAAACCTGATTAATCATTAGCTCGGCAGTGTCTTTAGCTGAGGGGAGTTTTGGAAGTGCAATGAAGTGCGCCATCTTAGAGAACCTGTCAACAACTGTAAGAATGGTGGTATTGCCTTTAGATGCCGGTAATCCTGTAACAAAGTCTACGGAAATGTCTGACCAAGGACGTTGTGGTATTGGCAGGGGTCGCAACTCCCCAGAAGGACGTTGATGAGAGGCCTTGTTAGCAGCACATACCTGGCAAGCATTGACGTAATCGCTAACATCCCTCCTAACATTAGGCCACCAAAAGCGCTGTTCGACCACTGATAGCGTCTTGGCAATGCCTGGGTGACATACCGTTCGGTTCGTGTGAGCCCAGTGGATGACTTTTCCCCTTAAGGTCGGAACCACATAAAGCCTGTTCTCGGGGCAATCTTCAGGGCTAGGAGTGTCTTTCAGAGCCCCTTCAACCGCAGTCTCAATGTCCCAAACAAAAGCGGAAATGAAGCATGACTTAGGCAAAATAGTCTTAGGGTCGGACAAAGAACTCTCCTCGGAGAAAATGCGTGACAAAGCATCTGGCTTACCATTTTTAGAACCCGGTCGGTATGATAACGTAAAATTAAATCTAGAGAAGAAAAGAGCCCATCTAGCCTGCCTCGCATTTAATCTTTTGGCAGTTTTAATATATTCAAGGTTCTTGTGATCTGTCCATACTAAAAACGGAGTATGTGCCCCCTCTAGCCAGTGCCTCCACTCCATCAAAGCCACCTTGACTGCCAACAGTTCACGGTCGCCAATGTCATAATTTTTTTCAGCTGGGGTCAATTTTTTGGAGAGAAACGCACAAGGATGTAACTTCTCATCCTTGAGAGACTTCTGGGAGAGCACTGCTCCTATTCCGGCATCAGACGCATCGACTTCTACCACAAACTGCTGTTTGAGATCTGGCAAAGTAAGGATGGGAGCGGAGGTAAAGCTCGACTTAAGTTTTTGAAAAGCTGCATGACAAAGCGGGTTCCATACAAAAGGTTTGTGTGGCGAGGTAAGATCATGCAAAGGAGAGGCTATAGAACTGAAATTCCTGATGAATTTCCTGTAGAAGTTTGCGAACCCTAAGAACCTTTGTACATCTTTGCGTGACGTGGGAGTAGGCCAATTAATAACGGCATCGACTTTGCAAGGGTCCATTTTGACTTCACCTTGAGCCAGGACGAAACCCAGAAAAGAAACGGACGCCCGGTGGAACTCACATTTCTCAGCCTTGACATAGAGTTGATTCTGCAGTAACTGCTGCAAAACAGAGCGGACATGAATAATGTGAGTCTCCTTATCCGGGGAGAATATCAGAATATCATCTAAATAAACAAAAACATAAACATTCAACATGTCGCGCAGGACATCGTTGACAAGGTTCTGGAAAACAGCTGGAGCGTTAGTAAGCCCAAAAGGCATTACCAAATATTCATAATGTCCCGTTGGTGTGTTAAATGCTGTTTTCCATTCATCCCCCTCCCTTATCCTGACTAGATGATATGCATTTCTTAAGTCCAGTTTTGTGAAAATCTTGGCTCCCTCCAGGAACTCAAAGGCGGTGGAGATGAGAGGAAGAGGGTACCTGTTTTTTACCGTGATCTCATTGAGACCCCGGTAATCGATACAGGGTCGCAGGGTCTTGTCTTTCTTGTCCACGAAGAAAAATCCTGCTCCCGCAGGGGATGAAGATGGGCGAATGATCCCGGCTGCCAGTGATTCTTCTATGTATTCCTTCATGGCCTTGTGTTCCGGCCCTGAAAGAGAGAACAACCTCCCTCGTGGGGGTGTGGTTCCAGGCAGCAAGTCAATAGCACAGTCATAAGGTCTGTGGGGTGGAAGGGATTTGGCCTTGGACTTGGAAAAAACATCTTTAATATCCTGATAACAGGTGGGCACTTGAGATAAATCAGGAGAGCCTAGTGTCACTTTAGGAAGAACCCGTGTAGGGTCTTCCTTAATGAAATTCAGACTCACCTCTCCCGTGCCCTGGCTACCGGCACCGGCAACTTTGACGTGACAGTTGCTCACGGAATGACCCAACTGACCGCAGTAGAAGCACCGCCCTTCCCTCAGCCGGCGTTGACGTTCCTCAGAGGAGAGACGGAACCTGCTCCGTTGCATGGGCTCATCCGTGGTGACGCTAGCCAGTGGATTGAGACTGGCAGCAGGGAATCTGCCTTGGTTTGGCTTGTCACCGAGGCTCGTCCTCCAAGTGCGCGGTGAAGCATCCCTCCGCCGATCTCCATCCAGCTCGCGATCCAAAAGCCTTCTGTCGATCTTGAGGGCGAGAGCGATGAGAGTGTCCAAGTCGGGTGGCAGGTCTAGCGGGACTAAATGATCCTTGACGGCGGGGGATAGTCCTTGAAAAAAGGCATCGAGTAGCGCCCGATTATTCCAATGAGTCTCAGCTGCTAGAATGCGAAACTCAATCGCGTAATCTGACACCCTGCGCTTGCCTTGTTGTAAGGTGACAAGGGAGCGAGCTGCCTCACGATCAGGAGTGGAAAATTGAAAAATTTGCTCCATAGTCTTGACGAAAAAAGCCCATGAATGACACGCGGCGGAATTGCGGCTCCATTCAGCAGTAGCCCACGCCTCCGCACGACCAGTCAGGTGGGAAATGACGAATGCGATCTTTGCCCGCTCGGTGGAGTTCAAAGTGGAGTTCGCACTGCGTGATGAACGGCTTAATGTTCCCAGATTCTCCAGAGAACCTCTCCGGTCAAGAGAGCTGTGGGCAGACAGCAGCGGAGGTGGCAGGTGGCTGCATGGTGACTACCTCACACGGAAATACCGTGGCAGTACTGGGTGTGGTGCCCACTGGTTCCTTCTCTTGAAAAAATTTCAAAAGAAGTTCAAACTGCGAGGCCACCTGTCTCATCATATTTTCCTGATTCCTTGACAGTCCCTCTAGATGAAGGTGGAGGGCGGCAATCTGCTCATCCTGCTTCGCGAGGCGTTGACCCTGCGCTTGAAGGGCTTTGCGCACCGGGTCTGAGTCTGCTGGGTCCATGTTCTGGCCAGTTCGTTCTGTCATGAACGGAACAGAGGATAGGACCCAAAAATGCACGACTCCAAAACAAATTGACAGTTTCCAAAAAGAGAGGTTTAATAGACGGGCATAGGTCGGTACACAGGCAGGCAATCCAAGAGAGGCAACAGTATCCAAAAACATGAGGCAAAGAGACAAGGTCGATAATCGGAACAGGGTCAGGTCTTACTGTGAATCTATGACGTGGAAACAAGGAATGCTGGAACGCGACGACAAGGTACAACGAACTGGCAACGAGAGGAAATGAGACACGAGGTTATATACAAGGGGTAATTAGGGTGAACGAGGCACAGGTGATGAAGATGCTCACATGAGCAGGTGTGTGTGAAACAGGGGGGGAAGACAAAACCCGGAACACACACACACACACATATGACATCTGCACTGTGCTCTTACAGTCATCTTTACTGCTTGGAAGAGAAGCAACAGTGCTGAACTTTCTCCGCTTATAGAAAATATGTCTAACCGTGGACTGATGAACATCCAAGACTTGATAAACGACAGTTTTATACAAGTAAATGTGTGCGATTGTAAGCGTTTTTCGAGTGTCTAGAAAAGCGCTATATAAGTGTAAAGCATTATGATAATTATTATTATTATTAAACAATTCTTAGTCCTAGACCTGAGTGCTCTTTTGAGCAAGGGATGGTATACATCAGGCAATGCTTCTTGACAGGAGTAAATTCTAAACTGGTGTGTGATTGGACTCCAAGTTGGCACAGACC
>NW_026903365.1:0-5130 GCF_024500385.1 Phyllopteryx taeniolatus
TAACTGTTAAATATATTCTAGAAGTTATCATTTATTTGCTTAGCTTGCATTAGTATTATGGACGATTTTAGATGTCTCGCCTTCGAAAAGATGACTCAGCATCATCCGATGGAAGGGCGCCTGGACCAAGGACGTGATCGGATGTGGTCGGGTCGGGACAAGTGTTGGTCCAATATTTTGTGTTGTGTCTTATTGCTTAGAATACTATGTCTGGGAAAAACCCTCTTATTATCAAATATTATGTGTCGTGTCTTATTGTTTAGAATACTATGTCTGGGAAAAACCCTCTTATTATCAAATATTTTGTGTTGTGTCTTATTGCTTAGAACATTATGATTTGTAAATCCCTCCTATTTCAAATAAATGCAGGAGCGAGGGGGGGGATTGTTTAGAGCGTGTTGAGAGGCTGTGATCTGAACAATCTCCCATACGGAGAGCGTATGGGAGACTGGTACGGGACTGGTCTTCGTTCTCCTCAACTGGGATCTGAAGGTTGACGACTGCGATCTGAAGGTTGACGACAATCCACAGGATTGAAGACGACTGGTGAGTTAAATTTAAAAAACATTTTTAGGAAAAAGGACGCCGTAGTCCACAAATTCCGCGAGGACGGCGGAGTCCTGTACGTACTTAAATTCCGTGTTTAATAAACCTTGTGTAATACTAGTCACTGGCAAGTAATGGACGGCAGAGTCCGACATATTCCGCGAGGATGCCGGAGTCCTGTACATACTTAAATTCCGTGTTTAATGAATAAAGAAACTAGGAAAGTTTCGTGGCGTCGTAGTTAAATTCCGTATAGGATGGCGGAGTCCTCTAATGAGCTGTTGACAGACGTAGTTAAATTCCGTATGGGACGGCGGAGTCCTCTGACGAGCCAGTGTGAATGAAAACTGTTTGAATGAGAGTGTAAATGGGAAATGGGAAACCACTAGGTTTTTCATTCCATACCAAAACAGTGGGAAAGTAAACGGTGGACTTTTGTGGATGCAAAGGCAAGAATTCTCCACTCGAAAGAGTTGAAGTGAGAATTACCACAGAAAGTAAATTTGAATCACCGTCCTACTGAAAAGAAACAGTGTTCTAGACTACCCTAGGTAGTATTACACTGAACCAAATTCTTTCAAATGGGGAAAGGAAGTAGTAAAATAAAAAACAGGAATACACTGCAGTGTAAAGGTTGGACGTTCATTAAATTAAATTTAAAAGAAAAAGAAAAAACAGGATCCTGATCAAATTTAATATTTAGAGACAGGGATAACCGAACACGGCTTTAATGGTTGGTTAAATCCACAAAAAATAGCCGCGTTGCAGGAATCAAATTATATAAAAAATAAAAGACAAGCCACCGTTAAACGTGGGAAAGGCCCTGTTGTCTGCAGCCTTGCAGCTTATCACAAAAATAGAAGATAAAAAAGAATGTGATGAGCTGCAGTAATACAGAGCATGCGTACCAAACCCACGCACATTGTTAAATTCATTAAGACCAGACGCTACTGTGTTTACAGTAGTGGACATTAATGCATTAATGCAGTAATGCATTCTTTTCAGTACCAATAGAAAATAACAGTCAATTTTGGTTTGCATTCACATTTGAGAAAAAAAAAAAATATATATATATACATTTACTAGATTACCGCAACGTTACTGTGAAAGTCCAACTATTTATTCACAAGTTAATTCACAACACGCATGTCTTCTGGCATCTACAGATGAAGACACATGCAAAGATTCATTGACCTTACTGCATCATCTAACAGAAGAGGGACATAAAGTTAACAAAAATAAATTGCAATGATGTAAAAGACAAGTTAAATATCTAGGCCATAATTTAAGTATAGGAGGAAAGACTATATTAGAAGACAGGAGAGCTATAGTCTTAAAAAATCCTAAACCACAGACGAAGAAACATATAATAATCATTTTTAGGTCTGACAAATTATTGTAGAGCATGGATTCCAAACTATGCAGAAATTGTTGCACCCTTGTCAAAATTAATGTATGAAGACAACCTTAAAATGACATCACCTGTTTAATGGAGTACAGAGGCAGAAAAGGCCTTCTGTGACATTAAACAACATTTGGTGTCCAGTGCTGCGCTAGGCCTTCCAAATTTAATGATAAAACATTCATTCAAATGGTAGATTGTAAAAGCTATTGCATGACCTCCGTACTTACACAACAATACGGTGATAAGCTAAGACCAATAGCTTATTTTTCAACTAGAGAGCAGTTCACCCTAAAGGTCACACATACAGTGTCTGCTCTCCTATTGCAAATCACCTGCAAGACATTTATCTTGCATTGCCATCTTGCTGTCACAACCACATTTGACTGTTGAGCGATGCACAACCTTAAATCCAGCCACACTAATACCCTTACTTGATGAAGGCACGCAGCATGATTGACAGGAATTGGCTGAACAAGCTGCTGAATTAGTAGCATTAATCGAGGCATGCAAACTAATGACAAATAAAGATGGTACAATCTATACTGATAGCCAATATGAGTATTCCACAACAAGAACGCAATTATTGGGAAAAACAAAGTGCAAAACTACAAAATGAAATTTACATTAGCACAGGAAAAAAAAAAAAAAAAACCTATTCAAATGGGCTGCTATATTGAGACATGCTGTGTCACGTCTCAACCGGAGGGATGGTGGCACAGATAGATTGACACTTTACAGCCCTAAAAAATAGCAGAAAGAAACACGTGGGTTCATTTAACACACTGTAAAAGAGTCATTTCAGCTGAGTACTCAAATAGGGAAGGTGAGCAAAAGTCTGATAACGGAGCGGGAGCAGATGTGTAGATTCTGAAAACGCTTGCTGGTCAGTGAAGAAAAAAGACACCAACCCTTTTAGTGAGAACTCAGCAGAAAGGCACACCCACGTTGGTTATGAGATTCGATAAGTTGTTACGTAGCAACTTTGGCTACTAAGATGTTGGTTTTGTTTTTGTGGTACATGGGACGTCCCACCCTCAATGATAAAACCCATTTTTTAGATAGAAAATCACCTACCAACTGGACCAATATGACGAACCCAATAATAATTTAAAAAAATATATTTGAATCATTAACTCGTGTCAAAAGGAGTACAGCTGATGATCAAAATTGTGGGCATGGCCTCCAAATGCGGCAAAACGGTTTAATATTTTGTGCCCCCAAAATCAAGCTGCTTTAATCATAATTCCATATGCGGCTCTCACCAATGATGCTCAAGAGAATGGGCAGAATTGGGGATTTAGATATGACTGGTATGCAACTATAGGTTTTGAATGGAAACACCTTATTGGTGAAACAGGTTATGATTGGTCCAGTTGGTCAAAAAGAACAGCAAAAGAACAAAGAAAGAAGTTTAACATAAGCAAAACGGCCCATAGTTTAATATTGAAATACAAATCAAGTCACCCAATGTGTTTGATAGTGAGCTTGTGGGCGTATTCTGGTGGAAAAGATCCCCACTTCCAAGTAGTATTGTGTTATAGGAACCGTGTTAAACCAAAAATGCCATTGAAAACTTCAAAGAAAGGTAGACAAATTTTAATGGTTAACAACATAACTACTGATGATTGGTTCCTTGTTGTCACAGGAGTTTAAGGACAAAATAACAATTGGTTACTATTGATGGAACAAGCAGCAAATGTAGCGAGAAAAGATTGTGTTGTTTGCATGGGTCCCAGGCCTTTGTTGCGCATAGTTCCGGCATAATTATCACAAGATTGTATTATTCCATTTGCACACTGATTGAGGAGCATCTGCAACATTTGCACAACCATTGTCCCAGATTATCGCACTACTTGTCACTTTAAACCGCATACACTCCTTGAAGTCTCAGCGCCCTTTGCACAATGATCTTTGCACCGGAATATTGCGATATTAGTCATTCAAACTGCTGCTAGAGGACTGCATCTTTTTGCACAATTGTTTTTTGTCAATGTCTTTATGTCTCCAAAGTGTTCTGTAAATTGACTGTCTGTTGTACTAGAGCGGCTCCAACTACCGGAGACAAATTCCTTGTGTGTTTTGGACATACTTGACAAAAAAGAGATTTATCCTGGCAGAGGCAAAATTATCCAACATAAAACATACATGGTGTTCCTCGTGGGGTTCCTAATCAATACAAATTAGCTGACCAAGTTGCAGGAGGATTTGAATACTTCATATGCTGTTGGTGTACGATTAATAAAAATGTTGATGGGATAAACTATATCCACTTCAATGTACAGAGATTAGGAAATTGGACTCAGAGTGGGTTGGAAGCTGTGCACGAGCAGCTCAAGGACGTTCCAAAGACCGCATAGCTGTCGACATGCTCCTCGCAAGAGAGGGAGGTGTTTGCGGTATGTTTGGAGAACAAACAATACTGCTTCAGATGGCAGCTTGACCAGAGCCATCGATGGTCTACGGACCCTCAATCAACACTCCTTGTGGGACAGCTGGATGGACGTTTTTGGTAAATACAAAACCCTAATTTCACCAATATTGATATCAATTGCTGTTTTTGCAGCCATTCTGACATTTTGTGGATGTTGTTGTATCCCATGCATTCGGGCATTAATCAGTAAATTAATCACCACAGCCATAATGCAGCCCTATGGGGGGCACAAGTCAGTGCAAACTGTAGGCCGGTCCCAAGCCCGGATAAATGCAGAGGGTTGCGTCAGGAAGGGCATCTGGCTTAAAACCTTGCCAAACAAATATGAGCGTTCATCCAAAGAATTCCATACCGGATCGGTCGTGGCCCGGGTTAACAACGTCCGCCACCGGCGCCGTCAACCTGCAGGGCGCTGTTGGAAATTCAGCTACTGTGGGTCGAAGTCGAAGTCAAAGAAGAAGAAGAAGAGGTGGAAAGCGGGTTCTTCGGCAGAAAGAGAAGAGGAAAACACAGAGCCTAGAACTGAATGTGGGGACTTTGAATGTTGGGACTATGACAGGAAAATCTCGGGAGTTGGTTGACATGATGATTAGGAGAAAGGTTGATATATTGTGTGTCCAGGAGACCAGGTGGAAAGGCAGTAAGGCTAGAAGTTTAGGGGGAGGGTTTAAATTATTTTACCATGGTGTAGATGGGAAGAGAAATGGAGTCGGGGTTATTTTAAAAGAAGAGTTGGCTAAGAATGTCT
>NW_026903366.1:0-5117 GCF_024500385.1 Phyllopteryx taeniolatus
ATCAAATATTCTGTGTTGTGTCTTATTGCTTAGAACATTATGATTGTAAATCCCTCCTATTTCAAATAAATGCAGGAGCGAGGGGGGGGGGGATTGTTTAGAGCGTGTTGAGAGACTGTGATCTGAACAATCTCCCATACGCCCTCCTCATGAGAAAAAGTAACAAGCGTCTTCATTCCTTTTGTGTCTATTATAATGTTGGGTAAGATAAATCCAACAGTCTTCTATTCAGAAGGGAGGCACCTCACAGAACAGTGAGGGGAGGAATCAGACTGGGCTCTCAGGAGGGGATGTTTCGATTGAGCGGCTGGCGCGTTTTCCCGTGTCACAGCTATTCCCCCCTCGTATCACCCGTTCGTCTGCCACCCTAGAACCAGTCCTGGACTCAGATGAAGGCATGGAGATTGATGTGATGGAGCGGAAGAAACGGCAATCTGAAGGCACTGGGAAGGGCGGGCTTAAAAAAAGTAAGTAGACTCGACGCGTCCATCTTTTCGTTTTTTGCTTATGATGAATTTTCTCCTGGTGTCAGCAAATGCCTGTGGTCTTCGTAGTGACCATAAAATTCACAACATTATGTGCCACACCAAGTGGGATATTTTGTGCTTGCAAGAAACTTGGTGGGAGGGCGAGCACATTAAGAAAATAGAAAATATGAAGCTTGGTTCGCTTCACGTGGCATTAGGCACATCAAGATCTTGTGGGGTTGCCATTTTGACGAAATGCGGCCCCTTGGGTTATCCCACCCTAGTGCATGCTGACAATCAGGGGAGATTCATTGTGGTCGAATATGATGGACCGTTGAAGTTCCGATTGATTAACATTTACGCTCCCAATGTGGAGTTAGATAGGAGGGACTTTTTCCTGCATGTATTCTCCTTTGTGACTGATAGAACCTTGTTGATTGGTGATTTCAATACATATCTCAGCAAACTGGATGTCAGTGTAAATAATGTTTTTAGGACTGATGTTAGCAGGAATTGTCTTTTAGATCTGATGACCGGTAATAATATGGTAGAAATCTGGAGGACTTTAAATCTAAGTCGGCCAGTTTTCTCCAGTGCGCAGGTTGTCCAAAATGAACTGAAGCAATCACGCATCGATCTCTGTTTAACATCAGCCTCTCTTGTGCAGAATCTGGACAGGCCACTGTACACATGGTCGAGTCAGAGTGACCACGCTTTGCTCTCCGTTGAACTGGTACTTGGGGGAAGTCGGAGGACCGGCGGGCTTTGGGTGCTAAACAACTCCCTTCTGAAGGATGATTGCTACGTTTCCAGGGTGAGCGGGCTCCTTGGCTTGGCTAAGATGGAGCTTGAATGTGTTGACAACGTTATAGACTGGTGGGAGAGTTTTAAAACGAGGGTTAAAAAGATAACTATAAACTACTGTAAAAAGAAAAACTGGTTAGAGAAATTGGAGGAGAGGGCCGTAAGAAATCGGTTACTGGAGATTACGACAGCTGCCGCGCACCGGCAAGGACCAGTAAACCCTGAGCTGTTCGTGCTGAGGAATAAATTGGAGTCAATGGAAATTAAAAAATGTAGAGGTGCGGTCCTTAGGGCGAGGGCGCAATACGCAGTGGAAGGGGAACGCTCCACTGCTTTTTTCTTTGGACTCGAGAAAGCAAAGCCTATTTTAATTCTTTAGTGTCGGAAAGTTCAAATAAGGTGCTAACGGATGTAGGGGACATTTTGGAGGAAGTGGAGCGTTTTTACGGAGATTTATTTGCATCACAACGCACCTCACGTAATAATGCTCTGGAGGCAGTGGGTGCTTTAAATAAGGCTTTGACCCAAGAGCTATTTTTAGCGCTATATTGTCTTTAAATAAAAACAAAAGCCCGGGGAGGGATGGAATAACTGCTGAATTTTACACAGCGTTTGTAAGCCAACTCACGCCCATATTGCACAGGGTTTTTACAAGTATGCAGACATTCGATCGGGTTGCCCCGACTTTCAGCGAAGGGATTGTCTCACTGATTTTTAAACAGGGGGACCGTACAAATCTTGGGAATTACAGGCCCATTAGTTTGTTGAACAGTGACTACAAGGTCCTCGCGAAGCTTTTAGCGAATAGGCTTAAAGTGGTGATAGGCAACATTATTTCAGAAACACAAACATATGGTATACCACGCAGGGAAATTGCTGACACAATTTTGACTCTAAAATATTTGATTAAACGGATGAATGACACGCGTGGGATCCATGTATGCATTGATTTTGAGAAAGCATTTGACAGAGTTGAGCACGATTTCTTATGGTTGGTTTTAAAGAAGTTTGGTTTTGGTCAAATCTTCATAGAATGGATTCAGAGGTTATATTTGAGTGCTTTTAGTAGAATCAAAGTTAATGGGTTGCTGACGGGCCCTGTGAGGCTGGGGAGGTCGGTGAGGCAGGGATGCCCTTTGTCCTCACTGCTTTACAGCCTTGTGGCGGAACCGCTGGCTGCCCTGCTCAAGCAGAATAATGGAATTAGGGGTATTCTGACACCAGCAAACAATGAAGTTAGAATTATTCAATACGCAGATGACACAAATTTGTTAGTCAGGGATGTAGAGAGTCTTAAAATGGCTCTCCATGAACTGAATGTTTACTGCCAGGCCACTGGCGCAAAGATAAATACAAATAAGACGACTATGGCTGTGTTTGGTGCGTTGCAGGCTACTCCTAGCACCTGGGGTTTTCGTGAGGCCGAGAACAGCTACAAAGTTCTGGGAGTCTTGTTAGGTAAGGTTGCGGAGGTATGTAATAGGAAAACATGGGAGAACATTTTGAACAAAATAGAAAGTCAACTTAACGTATGGAGGTTGAGAAATCTAACCCTGAAAGGTAAAGTCCTAGTAATAAACGCTTTGTGTATTTCAAAGTTGGTACATGCCCTGACTGTTACTGATTTGCCTGGTGACATTTTGAGTAAGCTCAAGGCAATTTTCAGTCGTTTCATGTGGAAGAGAGAAAAGGGTCTGGTGAGTGATGCTACGCTGATAGGGGATCATGGAGCCGGTGGTTTGGGGTTGATCGACATAGACACGAAGAAGAAATCTTTAAGGCTCAAAATCATCAAGAAATGTTTGGACTTGTCCTTCACAGCCCCGTGGAAGGACTTTGTTATACCCACCCTGCGAGGGTTGGGGAATTATGGTGACTTTAACCTATGTCAAATGTTGCCGAGGTCATTGTTCCCCGCCCAAGATCCTTTTGAGAGGGAGGTTCTGGAGGCGTGGTGGTCGCTCAGGCCATGGGTGAGAGCAGAGCCAAAGTCGCTGCAACAATTGCTGAAAATTCCGCTGAGGTTCAACCCCGATCTCTTGGGCGGAGGGCCAGGGAGTGGGGAGAGAATGTTCAGCGATACCTTTGAGAGGGCAGGAATAAGTACTATTGGGGATTTATTAGATGGGAGCGGGAACTATGACATTGTCGGGCTTCGGACTCTGTTCCGGTCGCGGGGAGTCCTCTTCCGCAGAGCGGGTGTTTTGCGCTTGGCTGGAAGAATCAGGGAATCCATACTACGGAATTGGGGGTCTTTTCTGGAGGGTTCATCCTCTGGAGGGGACCCGGGGGCGGATCGGGATGTAGGTTTTGTGCTGGTTGACGGGACAAGGTTTTTTGGTTTGTCGGAGTGTAGCACAAAACGACTTTACAGGGTTTTGATAGCCGGAGTGCTCCGGAGACCTGCAGCGGAACGCACATGGACACGGACATTCCCTGCACTCACCATTACATCCATCTGGGCCAACATGTTCAATTGGTACACCGCACCAAAGGTCAGTAATAATGACTTCAAATTACGACACAGAATCATATTCCCTTGCACAACACTCAATGCAATTTCTCCTAGCGTTTATGGCAGAGACTGTATGGTGTGTAAAGAGGCACCCGAGGACTACGAACATCTTGTCCTCGGGTGCAGAGCCGTCCGTGAGTTCCGTTCTAGGTTGGAGGATCTCCTCGCAAGGAGGCTGGGCCTGAGGCTTCCCCCCCCGGTGGCACGTGAGGCTGGTGATCATAATGTCGGGTTTTTCCTTTTTGGTTTCATCTCATCATCTTTCTCGTCATCAGTATCATTGCAGGACATCAATAGACCAGCCATCCGGTTACTTCTGGCCATTGCTCGTCACACGGTCATCGTCACGAGGAATATCTACTTGCATGACAAGGGCACCGGCGATCATTGGGCGATCTTCAAGGCTCAAGTTGAATCCCACTTTACTCTCCTACATGCCTTCTCTCCCAGCCGTTTTGTGGACTGTATCGCAAAAAACAATGGCCTTGTGAGAGTTTCACAGACTGGTCACCTCATTTTTTTTAAGTTTGATCACATGTACATATTGTAAATAATGAATTTTTTGATAATAAAAAAAAAAAAAAAAAAAGAACGCCCGATCTCGTCCGATCTCGGAAGCTAAGCAGCGGCGGGCCTGGGTAGTACTTGGATGGGAGACCGCCTGGGAATACCAGGTGCTGTAAGCTTTTTCACTTTAGATTCTAGTGGAATCGTTTTCTTATCGGTGGTTGACCTAAATTATAATGCAGTCATTCTCTCTCTTATGACTTACCATCTCTTTATTAGGAGACAGAATCTTCACGTACCTTTTTTAAACATCCCGTATCTCCTTTTCCGACAGTAAAAAAAAAAAAAAATCTATACACACATATATCTACATATATATATCTACATAGATATATATATATATATATTAGTATCACGTGATACGTCACGATTTTATCACATCAGTGCTTTTAATTCGCTCGAGGCTAAGGATACGAAGGTATGGATCTTTAAATGATACGTAATTATTGCACATTATTGTGTGGACCTCAAAGCCACGGTTTATGAACCCGAACCACTTCTGAGGAATACATTACAGTCGAGTGAATGGCAGTATTAGAAGGAGTAGATTAGATAAATTCAATCAGAATCAGCAGAATAAAAATCAGAATCTATATTTGCCGAGTATGTCAGAAACATACAAGGAATTTGTCTCCGGTACTTGGAGCCCCTCTCGTGCGATAACGGATAGCCATTTGACAGAAAATACTTTGGAAACATAATCACATGAGACCAAAGTACAGAGAATCACTGAGCAATGAAAGGTTAGCGGTAATGTGGTCATG
>NW_026903367.1:0-5108 GCF_024500385.1 Phyllopteryx taeniolatus
TGTTAGATAAATTGTAGAAGTTATCATTTATTTGCTTAGCTTGCATTAGTATAATGGACAATTTTAGATGTCTCGCCTTCAAAAAGAAGACTCAGCATCATCCGATGGAAGGGCGCCTGGACCAAGGACGTGATCGGATGTGGTCGGGTCGTGACAGGTGTTGGTTCAATATTATGTGTTGTGTCTTATTGTTTAGAATACTATGTCTGGGAAAAACCCTCTTATTATCAAATATTTTGTGTTGTGTCTTATTGCTTAGAACATTATGATTTGTAAATCCCTCCTATTTCAAATAAAAGCAGGAGCGAGGGGGGGGGGATTGTTTAGAGCGTGTTGAGAGACTGTGATCTGAACAATCTCCCATACGCCCTCCTCATGAGAAAAAGAAACCAGCGTCTTCATTCCTTTTGTGTCTATTTTTTATAATGTTGGGTAAGATAAATCCAACATTAAATTGGTCCTTTGAGCCGGATGTCAACACACCCGAGGATTCCAGTTGTGGAGCCGACTTCCAGTTAAGAGACCGTGGCCACGGCAAGTAAGACCCTTTTACGGGACTGGTCTTCGTCCTCCTCAACTGGGATCTGAAGGTTGACGACAATCCACAGGATTGAAGACGAGTGGTGAGTTAAATTTTAAAAAATTTTTGGGGAAAAAAGGATTAAAGAGTGAGTGAATTGCGCGACGAAGAAGTCTGCGGCAGAACAAACCTTGTGTAATACTAGTCACTGGCAAGTGGTCAAGATGGACAACGGTATCCGATAAAATCCGTGGGGACGGCGGGGTCCTGTACGTACTTAAATTCCGTATTTCTGTGTTTCTGTGTTTCCGTGTTTTCGTGTGTTTATAAAAACGTTATTAATATCGTGTGTATGTGTAAAAGTATGAATGTATAAGACGGATTGTAAGTGACAACTGAGTTTGGAAGCAAAGGCAAGAATTCTCCGCCCCAATTAGGGTAGAAGCTTGAGAATTACCAAAACTCAGACATTTATTGTCACCCTGTCATTTTTGAATAAAGTCAGTATTTAGGTCACTCTAGGTGCAAATGAACTGACTTCCAAATTCACAAAAATGGGAATAAATAACAGTAAACAGGATCAAAAAATAGACCTAACGTGTAAAGATTGGAAATATGTTCAACTTCAAAACCATTTCAAAATAGAAGATTTAAACACGTGGATAACCAAATACGGTTTCGCTGGCCAGCTAAATTCGCAAAAAATAGTTCAACTTCAAACGAAATAAAGTGTCGACACAAAAATGATATATCACAAATACAAAAAGATGGATTTGACGACTTACTCTTCTGGTTAAACTGGACTAATGAGGATGTGAAAAAGGCCGTAGCCGGCATCACACCTTATCAACAACAGTTAAAAAATGCTTTACATGTGATTTCGAAAGAACACATTAACAGATGGGTAGATAAACATTGGATAAACCTAGCAACTGGCCCTCTGGAGGAATATGTTAATCATGCCCTCCACGCAGAAAGAGTGTTAGACAAAAAACAAAAAGAGAAGATAGATGTCTTCCTCGACGAAGAAGCAGAAATATACTATCAAGGCAGAGAGAGAGATAATTTTAGAGGACACGGCAGAGACCGTGGGAGAGTAAGATATGTAGAAATCGAAATTATTATGATATACCATCTGTTGGTGCTGTGGAAACAAGGGCCACATTGCACGTGAATGCCCTAAAAAAGAAAAAAAGAAAAATAAAAGAGAATACGGACAAACTACTGCATGACTAGGCCAGCCTGCTTCCCAACTCAACAAATCCTCTTGTGTAAACATTACAGAGAATGAGGAGGTGGATTTCAATTTACAGGACATTCTGAGTTTGGACACTGAAAAACCTGAATAACCTTGTAGAATGCCCATTTTCGAAGTCCCGGAGTGCCCTGTGAATTTGTTGGGAAGAGACGGCTTATTCCAACTAGGACTTGTACTCAAATATGAATTAAACATAAATTAAAAAGAGAGGACCTTGATGTAACACTGGAAAACAGAGAAAGTACATTCTATTACACAATCGATATCCCAGACAAACCACAGTTAAACGTGGGAAAGGCCCTGTTGTCTGCAGCCTTGTAGCTTATCACAAAATAAGAGATAAAAAAGAATGTGATGAGCTGCAGTAATACAGAGAGCAGCATGCGTACCAATCCCACGCACATTGTTAAATTCATTAAGACCAGACGCTACTGTGTTTACAGTAGTAGACATAAGTAATGCATTCTTTACAGTACCAATAGAAAATAACAGTCAATTTGGTTTGCATTCACATTTGAGAAAACAAAAATATATATATATACTTTTACTAGATTAACCGCAAGGTTACTGTGAAAGTCTAACTAATTATTCACAAGTTTGACAACACGCATGTCTTTCTGGCATCTACAGATGGAGAGACATGCAAGGATTCATTGACTTTACTGCATCATCTAACAGAAGAGGGACATAAAGTTAACAAAAAATAAATTGCAATGATGTAAAAGACAAGTTAAATATCTAGGCCATAATTTAAGTATAGGAGGAAAGACTATATTAGAAGACAGGAGAGCTATAGTCTTAAAAAATCCTAAACCACAGACGAAGAAACATATAATAATCATTTTTAGGTCTGACAAATTATTGTAGAACATGGATTCCAAACTATGCAGAAATTGTTGCAACATTGTCAAAATTAATACATGAAAACAACCTTAAAATGACATCACCTGTTTAATGGAGTACAGAGGCAGAAAAGGCCTTCTGTGACATTAAACAACATTTGGTCTCCAGTGCTGCGCTAGGCCTTCCAAATTTAATGATAAAACATTCATTCAAATGGTAGATTGTAAAAGCTATTGCATGACCTCCGTACTTACACAACAATACGGTGATAAGCTAAGACCAATAGCTTATTTTTCAACTAGAGAGCAGTTCACCCTAAAGGTCCCACATACAGTGTCTGCTCTCCTATTGCAAATCACCTAGCAAGACATTTATCTTGCATTGCCATCTTTGCTATCAGAACCACATTTGACTGTTGAGCGATGCACAACCTTAAATCCAGCCACACTAATACCAATGATGAAGGCACGCAGCATGATTGACAGGAATTGGCTGAACAAGCTGCTGAATTAGTAGCATTAATCGAGGCATGCAAACTAATGATAAATAAAGATGGTACAATCTATACTGATAGCCAATATGAGTATTCCACAACAAGAACGCAATTATTGGGAAAAACAAAGTGCAAACTACAAAATGAAATTTACATTAGCACAGGAAAAAAAAAAAAAAAAAAAAAAAAACTATTCAAATGGGCTGCTATATTGAGACATGCTGTATCACGTCTCAACCGGAGGGATGGTGGCACAGATAGATTGACACTTTACAGCCCTAAAAAATAGCAGAAAGAAATACGTGGGTTCATTTAACACACTGTAAAGAGTCATTTCAGCTGAGTACTCAATTAAGGAAGGTGAGCTAAGTCTGATAACGGAGCGGGAGCAGATGTGTAGATTCTGAAAACGCTTGCTGGTCAGTGAAGAAAAAAGACACCAACCCGTTTAGTGAGAACTCAGCAGAATGGCACACCCACTGTTGGTTTACGACGTTCATAAGTTGTTACGTAGCAACTTGCGGCTACTATAGGTGTGTGTTTGTTTTTGCGGACATGGGACGTCCCACCCTCATGATAATACCCATTTTGAGATAGAAAAGCACCGACCACTGGACCAATATGACGAATACCCAATTAGATAATAAAAAATTTTGAATCATTAACTCGTGTCAAAAGGAGTACAGCTGATGATCAAAATTGTGGACATGGCCTCCAAACGCGGCAAAAAGGTTTAATATTTTGTGCCCCCCAAAATCAAGCTGCTTTAATCATAATTCCATATGCGGCTTTCACCAATGATGCTCAAGAGAATGGGCAGAATTGGGGATTTGGATATGACTGGTATGCAACTATAGGCTTTTGAATGGGAAACACCTCATTGGTGAAACAAGTTATGATTGGTCCAGTTGGTCAAAAAAATAAAATAAAAAATAAAAAAACAGCAAAAGAACATAGAAAGGAGTTTAACCTAAGCAAAACGGCTTGTGTTATGTTGTGTATTGTATATTGTGTACTGTGTTATAGGAACAGTGTTAAACCAAAAATGCCATTGAAAACTTCAAAGAAAGGTGGACAAATTTTAATTTAATTTTAACAACATAACTACTGATGATTGGTTCCTTGTAAATCATGGGATCCTATATATCCCGTAAAAGAAGCAGATAAACACAAACCGATGTTTTCTACTTTAGTAGCACCAAATAATTTCACTTGTATAAACATGATTAATAAAGGAAAAAAAAATTAGGACCACTGAACGACACACAGTTAAAGTAACCTTAAAAGTCAAACCAAATTTTGTGCCAGTGGCACGGAGCGACATCTGGTGGTGGTGCGGAGATGATAGACTGTTTGATAGATTACCTAAAGATATATCTAGATTATGCGCTATTATCACTTAGATATTGCATGTGTCAGTATACCCTATGCCTGTTCAAGATTTAATGGAAAGGGCACCAATGTTTTTGTCCAATCTAAAAACATATACAAAAAAGAGATTTGTCATGGCAGGGGCAAAATAATCCAACATACATCAACGCCAGGTGTTCCTCGTGGGGGTTCCTAATCAATACAAATTGGGTGACCAGGTTGCAGGAGGATTTGAGTCTTTCATATGCTGGTGGTGTACGATTAATAAAAATGTTGATGGGATAAACTACATCCACTTCAATGTACAGAGATTAGGAAATTGGACTCAGAGTGGGTTGGAAGCTGTGCACGAGCAGCTCAAGGACGTTCCAAAGACCGCATAGCTGTCGACATGCTCCTCGCAAGAGAGGGAGGTGTTTGCGGTATGTTTGGAGAACAAACAATACTGCTTCAGATGGCAGCTTGACCAGAGCCATCGATGGTCTGCGGACCCTCAATCAACACTCCTTGTGGGACAGCTCGAATGGACGTTTTTGGTAAATATAAAACCCTAATTACACCAATATTGATATCAATTGCTGTTTTTGCAGCCATTCTGACATTATGTGGATGTTGTTGTATCC
>NW_026903368.1:0-5103 GCF_024500385.1 Phyllopteryx taeniolatus
TGTTGGATTTATCTTACCCAACATTATAAAAAATAGACACAAAAGGAATGAAGACGCTGGTTTCTTTTTCTCATGAGGAGGGCGTATGGGAGATTGTTCAGATCACAGCCTCTCAACACGCTCTAACCAATCTCTCCCGTCGCTCCTGCATTTATTTGAAAATAGGAGGGTTTTTCCCAGACATAATGTTCTAAACAATAAGACACAACACAAAACATTGGACCAACACCTGTCACGTCCCCGACCACATGCGATCACGTCCTTGGTCCAGGCGCCCTTCCATCGGATGATGCTGAGTCATCTTTTCGAAGGCGAGACATCTAAAATCGTCCATAATACTAATGCAAGCTAAGCAAATAAATGATAACTTCTAGAATATATTTAACATTTCCCTCCTGTTTATCATGTATTTGCACAAATTCTCATATCATCTTACAGTCACTTCATTTCGATTTTTAATTGTAGAATCATTTTTATGAAACAAATACATTTACACTCAGAGTAAACTTGTCATACATGAATGTTGTAGTATAAACATCGTAATCACCTGGATCAGGAAACAAATCAGGTAAAACAACATCATCATCATCATCGTCATTATTATCAACCTCCAATAAAGGATAAATCTGCTCCATACGGTTCCATGTGGGTTATGGCTGTGGTGATTAATTTACTGATTAATGCCCGAATGCATGGGATACAACAACATCCACACAATGTCAGAATGGCTGCAAAAACAGCAATTGATATCAATATTGGTGAAATTAGGGTTTTATATTTACCAAAAACGTCCATTCAGCTGTTTCACAAGGAGTGTTGATTGAGGGTCCGTAGACCATCGATGGCTCTGGTCAAGCTGCCATCTGAAGCAGTATTGTTTGTTCTCCAAACATACCGCAAACACCTCCCTCTCTTGCGAGGAGCATGTCGACAGCTATGCGGTCTTTGGAACGTCCTTGAGCTGCTCGTGCACAGCTTCCAACCCACTCTGAGTCCAATTTCCTAATCTCTGTACATTGAAGTGGATATAGTTTATCCCATCAACATTTTTATTAATCGTACACCAACAGCATATGAAGTATTCAAATCCTCCTGCAACTTGGTCAGCTAATTTGTATTGATTAGGAACCCCACAAGGAACACCATGTATGGTTTATGTTGGATAATTTTGCCTCTGCCAGTATAAATCTCTTTTTTGTCAAGTATGTCCAAAACACACAAGGAATTTGTCTCCGGTAGTTGGAGCCGCTCTAGTACAACAGACAGTCAATTTACAGAACACTTTGGAGACATAAAGACATTGACAAAAAATAATTGTGCAAAAAGATGCAGTCCTCTAGCAGCAGTTTGAATGACTAATATCGCAATAGTCCGGTGCAAAGATCATTGTGCAAAGGGCGCTGAGACTTCAAGGAGTGTATGCGGTTTAAAGTGACGAGTAGTGCGATAATCTGGGACAATGGTTGTGCAAATGTTGCAGATGCTCCTCAATCAGTGTGCAAATGGAATAATACAATCTTGTGATAATTATGCCGGAACTATGCGCAACAAAGGCCTGGGACCCATGCAAACAACACAATCTTTTCTCGTTACATTTGCTGCTTGTTCCACCAATAATAACCAATTATTATTTTGTCCTGAAACTCCTGTGACAACAAGAAACCAATCATCAGTAGTTATTTCGTTAATCGTTAAAATGTATCCACCTTTATTTGAAGTTTCTGATGGCATTTCTGGTTCGACATGGTTCCCATAACACAATGATACTTGGAAGTGGGGATCTTTTCCGCCAGTATATGCCCACAAGCTCACCGTCAAACACATTGGTTGATTTGATTCGTATTTCAATATTAAACTATGGGCCGTTTTGCTTATGTTAAACTTCTTTCTTTGTTCTTTTGCTGTTCTTTTTGACCAACTGGACCAATCATAACCTGTTTCACCAATAAGGTCTTCCCATTTAAAGCCTATAGTTGCATACCAGTCATATTTATATCCCCAATTTTGCCCATTCTCTTGAGCGTCATTTGTGAGAGCCGCATATGGAATTATGATTAAAGCAGCTTGATTTTGGGGGGCACAAAATATTAAACCCTTTTGCTGTGTTTGGAGGCCATGCCCACAAACTTGATCATCAGTTGTACCCCTTTTGACACGAGTTAATGATTCAATTTTTTTTATTATTGGGTTTGTCATATTGGTCCAGTTGGTAGGTGATTTTCCATCAAAAAAATGGGTTCTATCATTTAGGGTGGGACGTCCCATGTACCACAAAAACAAAACCAACACCATAGTAGCCGAAATTACTACGTATCCACTTATCAAATGTCGTAACCAATGTGGGTGTGCCATTCTGCTGAGTTCTCACTAAACGGGTTGGTGTCTTTTTTCTTCACTGACCAGCAAGCGTTTTCAGAATCTACACATCTGCTCCCGCTCCGTTATCAGACTTTAGATCACCTTCCTTATTTGAGTACTCAGCTGAAATGACTCTTTTAGTGTGTTAAATGAACCCACGTGTTTCTTTCTGCTATTTTTTAGGGCTGTAAAGTGTCAATCTATCTGTGCCACCATCCCTCCGGTTGAGACGTGACACAGCATGTCTCAATATAGCAGCCCATTTGAATAGTTTTTTTTTTTTTTTTTTTTTTTTTTCCCTGTGCTAATGTAAATTTCATTTTGTAGTTTTGCACTTTGTTTTTCCCAATAATTGCGTTCTTGTTGTGGAATACTCATATTGGCTATCAGTATAGATTGTACCATCTTTATTTATCATTAGTTTGCATGCCTCGATTAATGCTACTAATTCAGCAGCTTGTTCAGCCAATTCCTGTCAATCATGCTGCGTGCATTCATCATTAAGGGTGTTAGTGTGGCTGGATTTAAGGTTGTGCATCGCTCAACAGTCAAATGTGGTTGTGATAGCAAGATGGCAATGCAAGATAAATGTCTTGCAGGTGATTTGCAATAGGAGAGCAGACACTGTATGTGGGACCTTTAGGGTGAACTGCTCTCTAGTTGAAAAATAAGCTATTGGTCTTAGCTTATCACCGTATTGTTGTGTAAGTACGGAGGTCATGCAATAGCTTTTACAATCTACCATTTGCATTAAATTTGGAAGGCCTAGCGCAGCACTGGAGACCAAATGTTGTTTAATGTCACAGAAGGCCTTTTCTGCCTCTGTACTCCATTAAACAGGTACAATGGTGCAACAATTTCTGCATAGTTTGGAATCCATGCTCTACAATAATTTGTCAGACCTAAAAATGATTATTATGTTTCTTCGTCTGTGGTTTAGGATTTTTTAAGACTATAGCTCTCCTGTCTTCTAATATAGTCTTTCCTCCTATACTTAAATTATGGCCTAGATATTTAACTTGTCTTTTACATCATTGCAATTTATTTTTGTTAACTTTATGTCCCTCTTCTGTTAGATGATGCAGTAAGGTCAATGAATCTTTGCATGTGTCTTCATCTGTAGATGCCAGAAGACATGCGTGTTGTCATAGTAAATGTATATATATTTTTTTTTTTTTCTCAAATGTGAATGCAAACCAAAATTGACTGTTATTTTCTATTGGTACTGAAAAGAATGCATTAATGCATTAATGCATTAATGTCCACTACTGTAAACACAGTAGCGTCTGGTCTTAATGAATTTAACAATGTGCGTGGGTTTGGTACGCATGCTCTGTATTACTGCAGCTCATCACATTCTTTTTTATCTTCTATTTTTGTGATAAGCTCCAAGGCTGCAGACAACAGCCTTTCCCACGTTTAACGGTGGCTTGTCTTTTATTTTTTATATAATTTGATTCCTGCAACGCGGCTATTTTTTGTGTATTTAACCAACCATTAAAGCCGTGTTCGGTTATCCCTGTCTCTAAATATAAAATTTTATCAGGATCCTGTTTCTTTTTTTCTTTTAAATTTAATTTAATGAACCTCCAACCTTTACACTGCAGTGTATTCCTGTTTTTTATTTTACTACTTCCTTTCCCCATTTGAAAGAATTTGGTTCAGTGTAATACTACCTAGGGTAGTCTAGAACACTGTTTCTTTTCAGTAGGACGGTGATTCAAATTTACTTTCTGTGGTAATTCTCACTTCAACTCTTTCGAGTGGAGAATTCTTGCCTTTGCATCCACAAAAGTCCACCGTTTACTTTCCCACTGTTTTGGTATGGAATGAAAAACCTAGTGGTTTCCCATTTCCCATTTACACTCTCATTCAAACAGTTTTCATTCACACTGGCTCGTCAGAGGACTCCGCCGTCCCATACGGAATTTAACTACGTCTGTCAACAGCTCATTAGAGGACTCCGCCATCCTATACGGAATTTAACTACGACGCCACGAAACTTTCCTAGTTTCTTTATTCTACCCGCCATTGACTAGTATCCACAGGGTTTATTAAACACGGAATTTAAGTACGTACAGGACTCCGCCGTCCTCGCGGAATTTCTGGACTCCGGCGTCCTTTTTCCTAAAAAAAAATTTTTAATTTAACTCACCAGTCGTCTTCAATCCTGTGGATTGTCGTCAACCTTCAGATCCCAGTTGAGGAGAACGAAGACCAGTCCCGTAAAGGGTCTTACTTGCCGTGGCCACGGTCTCTTAACTGGAAGTCGGCTCCACAACTGGAATCCTCGGGTGTGTTGACATCCGGCTCGAAGGACCAATTTAATGTTGGATTTATCTTACCCAACATTATAAAAAATAGACACAAAAGGAATGAAGACGCTGGTTTCTTTTTCTCATGAGGAGGGCGTATGGGAGATTGTTCAGATCACAGCCTCTCAACACGCTCTAACCAATCTCTCCCGTCGCTCCTGCATTTATTTGAAAATAGGAGGGTTTTTCCCAGACATAATGTTCTAAACAATAAGACACAACACAAAACATTGGACCAACACCTGTCACGTCCCCGACCACATGCGATCACGTCCTTGGTCCAGGCGCCCTTCCATCGGATGATGCTGAGTCATCTTTTCGAAGGCGAGACATCTAAAATCGTCCATAATACTAATGCAAGCTAAGCAAATAAATGATAACTTCTAGAATATATTTAACAGCTGCATTGTTTGAGGAAGTTCCATAAAAA
>NW_026903369.1:0-5087 GCF_024500385.1 Phyllopteryx taeniolatus
TTTGTAATGCAGTTTCAAATGTGTTTGCTGTACCGCTAAAGTCATATTGCCTGCCATGACGTCCACCAGCCAGACTGGGCTGCTCTGTGTATTTGTTTACAGAGAACAAGGAATTAACATTCCTTGTCACTTCTCCTATGCTCCATCTCCAAACTTAATACGCCTCTGTACAATACTGAAAGTCAGAATAACAGACAGACCCCAGAGTTGAGAGTCACTTGTTTACCTTCTGTTCACTGCATTAAATATAGTTCAAGTCATTGGATTGATGGCTCAATTGATATTTATTTTGACAAAGGTGTGGGGGTGCACCGGTCCTGGAGGTACTGCAATACCAGGTCGATGCGTGGAGTGGACAGAGCAAGCCCCTATTCCATCTCCCAGTTCCAAAAATCAATTTAATATATGGTCCCCAAATAGGGAACGTATCAGATATTAAACTGATAAGAGCAGATACTACACTTGATCTTAGCCAAAAGGCCGAGAAGCAATGCCAACATAACGCCAGAAAAGACGACCTCATTCTCCAGCCTACAAGCCAAAGTTACGGTGGCGCATATCGACATGATAATCACAGATGAGTCACATATGGACACGCCAAACAACAATTATGAAACGAATGTCAACTGTGTTGTTTGTCAACGTTTATATCGAAATAATTTTGTCAGATGCTCGTGTTCCTTGGTCACGTGGTCCACGTCGATCCAATAGAATGCGGAGATTAACGCATATCCTTTAGCCGTGTATTAAGTCTTAAACAACCAAAGAAATAATGAGTTATTTGTAATAACAATCGGTTGCTGGTATAATGTTGTGGCCACAAGCTGAATAGCTGTTTGCTAAACATTTTGACGAAAAAACATCAATGGCCCTGCCTCGCTCAACTACTTCCTGTTTCCTGCTTCAGGAAGTGGTTCAGCATTTGGCACGATGGGTGACCCTTCGACACAGCAATATAGACCCTGTCAAGCAGCTCCATGAAAATGTGGGTTTATGGTATGCCATTCTCCAAAGTTGACAAACACATTACACAAGCTGCCATAGTGGTACATCTCAATAAATTATAATAGTGTCAAAAGCATAATTTAGTGAAGTAGTTCAATTCAAAAAGTGAAACTCATATCATAGAGATGCACCACACACACTGAAATATTTCATTTTTTTAATACATGAATAATTTGAGTATTGTAGCTTAAAGCTAATGACAGCTCCAAATGACGACTGAAATCAATTTAGATTTACCTCTATATGATTACTACCGTTACCAGTTACACACATAGAGTACGTTGAAACAATATTTTATTATTTCATGTCGACACAATATTTGATCAAACATTTTTTTTGTCATTCATAAGTCATTTCCAAGAGCCACAACAAACGCCATATGGCAATGCATCACACAATACGTGGCCGAAGATCCAGTTGCCTGTGATTATACACATGGCCAGCAGGTGGTTTCGTGTGCACATGAAGCATCAAGAAATGGACCATGACTCGAACCAATGACTGAAGCGTTACGATGTTATGAAGCTTCATCTCGTCATTACTAACTGGTTCTTCTACTCAGGGCAAACCCATGTATGCTATAAATTACATCATACTGCAGTACCATAGCATCATATGATGCACACTCCAGCTTTTACAATGAGCAACATCCTCATTATTTTCAACCATTGATCAGGGGAGAGCACGAACGCAGACCCCCACTACCAGAAATTATGCAGTCGAAATTCCCACATTTGGGGAATTCAGAGGGGTCAGCACAATCTGAGTGCAACGGCTAAGCCTCACCCTGTGATCAGTGATCATGGTGTCTCCCCTGCCAGATAAGTATGAAGTAGACTCGGCGCAAGCACGAAAGTCATTCACCCGCACGCTATGTCAAGCGACGGTGTCATCATGAGGATGTGAACAACCATACACACAACGGGCAAGCCGGAACATAGGCTAGATGAAACGCTACTGTGTGCTAATCTTCTTCTTCTTTTCCTTTCGGCTTGTCCCGTTAGGGGTCGCCACAGTGCGTCATCCTTTTCCATGAGAGCCTATCTCCTGCATCCTCCTCTCGAACACCAACTGCCATCATGTCTTCCCTCACGACATCCATCAACCTTCTCTTTGGTCTTCCTCTAGCTCTCTTGCCTGGCAGCTCCATCCTCATCATCCTTCTACCAATATACTCACGCTCTCTCCTCTGGATGTGTCCAAACCATCCAAGTCTGCTCTCTCTAACTTTGTCTCCAAAACATCGAACCTTGGCTGTCCCTCTGATGAGCTCATTTCTAATTTTATCCAACCTGGTCACTCCGAGAGCGAACCTCAACATCTTCATTTCCCCCACCTCCAGCTCTGCTTCCTGTTGTGCCACTGTCTCTAATCCGTACATCATGGCTGGCCTCACCACGGTCTTATAAAGTATTTAAAGTCCTCCACCCTTGCTATCTCTTCTCCCTGTAGCCTCACTCTTCCCCCACCACCCCTCTCATTCATGCACATATATTCTGTTTTACTTCGGGTAATCTTCATTCCTCTTCTTTCCAGTGCATGCCCCCATCTTTCTAACTGTTCCTCCAGCTGCTCCCTACTTTCACTGCAGATCACAATGTCATCTGCAAACATCATGGTCCACGGGGATTCCAGTCTAACCTCATCTGTCAGCCTATCCATCACCACTGCAAAAAGGAAGGGGCTCAGGGCTGATCCCTGATGCAGTCCCACCTCCACCTTAAATTCGTTTATCACACCTACAGCACACCTCACCGCTGTTCTGCTGCCCTCGTATATGTCCTGTATTATTCTAACATACTTCTCTGCCACGCCAGACTTCCGCATGCAGTACCACAGTTCTTCTCTGGGTACTCTGTCGTAGGCTTTCTCGAGATCTACAAAGACACAATGTAGCTCCTTCTGACCTTCTCTGTACTTTTCCATCAACATCCTCAAGGCAAATAAGGCATCTGTGGTACTCTTTCTAGGCATGAAACCATACTGTTGCTCGCAAATACTCACTTCTGTCCTGAGTCGAGCCTCCACGACTCTTTCCCATAACTTCATTGTGTGGCTCATCAACTCTTTTCCTTGAAAGTTCCCACAGCTCTGCACATCACCTTTGTTCTTAAAAATGGGCACCAGTACACTTTTCCTCCATTCCTCAGGCATCTTCTCACGCACTAGAATTCTATTGAACAAGCTGGTCAAAAACTCCACAGCCACCTCTCCTCGATGCTTCCATATCTCCACAGGAATGTCATCAGGACCAACTGCCTTTCCAATTTTCATCCTCTTTAATGCCTTTCTAACTTCCCCCTTACTCATCATTGCCACTTCCTGGTCCACCACACTTGCCTCTTCTACTCTCCCTTCTCTCTCATTTTCCTCATTCATCAACTCCTCAAAGTATTCTTTCAATCTAGCTAGCACACTGCTGGCACCAGTCAACATATTTCCATCTCTATCCTTAATCACCCTAAGCTGCTCCACTTCCTTCCCATCTCTATCCCTCTGACTGGCCAGCCTGTATAGATCATTTTCTCATTCTTTAGTGTCCAACCTGCCATACATGTCATCATATGCCTCTTATTTGGCCTTTGCCACCTCTACCTTTGCCCCGTGTCGCATCTCAATGTATTCCTTTTGCCTCTCCTCGGTCCTCTCAGTGTCCCACTTCTTCTTAGCTAAACTTTTTCCTTGTATGATTTCCTGTACTGTGAGGTTCCACCACCAAGTCTCCTTCTCTCCTTTCCTGCCAGAAGATACACCAAGTACTCTCCTGCCTGCCTCTCTGATCACCTTGGCTGCAGTGCTCCAGTCTTCTGGAAGCTCCTCCCGTCCACCGAGAGCCTGTCTCACCTCTTCCCGAAAAGCTGCACAACACTTGTCCTGTCTCAGCTTCCACCACATGGTTCTCTTCTCTGCCTTTGTCTTCCTAATCTTCCTCCTCACCACCAGAGTCATCTTACACACCACCATCCTATGCTGTCTAGCCACACTCTCCCCTACCACTACCTTACAGTCGGTAACCTCCTTCAGATGACATCGTCTGCACAAGATGTAATCCACCTGCATGCTTCTACCTCTGCTCTTGTAGGTCACCCTATGTTCGTGCCTCTTCTGGAAAAATGTGTTCACTACAGCCATTTGCATCCTTGTTGAAAAGTCTACCACCATCTGTCCCTCCAAGTTCCTTTCCTGGATACCGTACTTACCCATCACTTCTTCATCACCCCTATTTCCTTCACCAACATGTCCAACACAATCTGCACCAATCTCTCTCTGTCTGGGATGCTCAGAACTACTTCGTCTAGCTCCTTCCAGAATTTCTCTTTCACCTCAAGGTCACATCCTACCTGTGGGACATAGCCACTAATCACATTACACATAACACCCTCAATTTCAAGTTTCAGCCTCATCACTCAATCTGATACTCTTTACCAGAGCCTTACGAGAGAATCTTTGACCACAAAGTGAGCATCCAAAGGGTTTCTCACCAGTGTGTGTTTTTGTGTGCATTTTTAAGTATCCCTTCTGTGTGAATCTTTGACCACAAACTGAGCATGCAAAAGGTTTCTCACCAGAGTGGGTTCTTTTGTGACTTGTCAAATGTCCCCTTTGAGTGAACTTTTGCCCACAAACTGAGCATCCAAAAGGTTTCTCACCAGTGTGGGTTCTTGTGTGTATTTTTAAGCTTTCCTTTTGGGAGCATCTTTGACCACAAACTGAGCATCCAAAAGGTTTCTCACCAGTGTGGGTTCTTGTGTGTATTTTTAAGCTTTCCTTCTGAGAGAACCTTTGACCACAAACTGAGCATGCAAATGGCTTCTCACCAGTGTGGGTTCTTGTGTGTATTTTTAAGCTTTCCTTCTGAGAGAACCTTTGCCCACAAACTGAGCATGCAAAAGGTTTCTCACCAGAGTGGGTTCTTTTGTGTATTTTTAAGTAACTCTTCACAGAGAACCTTTGACCACAAACTGAGCAGGCAAAGGGCTTCTCTCCAGTGTGTGTTGTTGTGTGACTTTTTAAGGTTCTCTTGTGAGAGAATCTTTGACCACAAACTGAGCAAGAGAGTCAGTACAAATGCGGGTAGCCAA
>NW_026903370.1:0-5087 GCF_024500385.1 Phyllopteryx taeniolatus
TATACACAAAATGGACAAGCTGCATTAGCCAGGAATCGGACCCGGCCCTCCCACGTGGTAGGCGAGAATTCTACCACTGAACCACCAATGCTTGGTATGGGGCCCCTTGCACTTTGACTAGCGCTGGTTTCTTTTTCTCATGAAGAGGGCGTATGGGAGATTGTTCAGATCACAGCCTCTCAACACGCTCTAAACAATCCCCCCCCTCGCTCCTGCTTTTATTTGAAATAGGAGGGATTTACAAATCATAATGTTCTAAGCAATAAGACACAACACAAAATACTTGATAATAAGAGGGTTTTTCCCAGACATAGTATTCTAAGTAATAAGACACAACACATAATATTGAACCAACACCTGTCACGAGCCGACCACATCCGATCACGTCCTTGGTCCAGGCGCCCTTCCATCGGATGATGCTGAGTCTTCTTTTTGAAGGCGAGACATCTAAAATTGTCCATTATACTAATGCAAGCTAAGCAAATAAATGATAACTTCTACAATTTATCTAACATTTCCCTCCTGTTTATCATGTATTTGCACAAATTATCATATCATCTTACAGTCACTTCATTTCGATTTTTAACTACAGAATAATTTTTATGAAACAAATACATTTACACTCAGAGTAAACTTGTCATATATGAATGTTGTAGTTTAAATATCGTAATCATCTGTATCAGGAAACAAATCATCCATCCATCCATCCATTATCTGAGCCACTTCTCCTCACTAGGGACGCGGGCATGCTGGAGCCTATCCCAGCTGTCATCGGGCAGGAGGCGGGGTACACCCTGAACTGGTTGCCAGCCAATCGCAGGGCACATCCAAACAAACAACCATTCGCACTCACAGTCATGCCTACGGGCAATTTAGAGTCTCCAATTAATGCATGTTTTTGGGATGTGGGAGGAAACCGGAGTGCCCGGAGAAAACCCACGCAGGCACGGGGAGAACATGCAAACTCCACACAGGCGGGGACGGGGATTGAACCCCGCACCTCAGAACTGTGAGGCTGACGCTCTAACCGGTCGTCCACCGTGCCGCGGAAACAAATCAGTTAAAGCAAAATCATCATTATCATAATCATCATTATCATCATACAGTATACATCAGCTCCATACGATTTCTCCATGGGGGTTATGGCTGTGGTGATTAATTTACTGATTAATGCCAGAATGCATGGGATACAACAACATCCACATAATGTCAGAATGGCTGCAAAAACAGCAATTGATATCAATATTGGTGAAATTAGGGTTTTATATTTACCAAAAACGTCCATCCGAGCTGTCCCACAAGGAGTGTTGATTGAGGGTCCGTAGACCATCGATGGCTCTGGTCAAGCTGCCATCTGAAGCAGTATTGTTTGTTCTCCAAACATACCGCAAACACCTCCCTCTCTTGCGAGGAGCATGTCGACAGCTATGCGGTCTTTGGAACGTCCTTGAGCTGCTCGTGCACAGCTTTCAACCCACTCTGAGTCCAATTTCCTAATCTCTGTACATTGAAGTGGATGTAGTTTATCCCATCAACATTTTTATTAATCGTACACCACCAGCATATGAAAGACTCAAATCCTCCTGCAACCTGGTCACTCAATTTGTATTGATTAGGAACCCCCACGAGGAACTAGTATACAAGATGGCGCCTACCAGTGTGGTCGCCTCGGTAACGCGCTCTCTAGTATTGTCTTTGTTTTTGTGTTTTTCGTCCGTCTTTGGAGACCTTACACGACTCACTTACACAAGGGGAGACCTGCTAACCATCAAGGAGTCTACTCCAGACTTTCTGTCACCAACTTTAGAATATCCGCTCAGTTTTTTCCCCGTGTTACTCACCGGAGCGGCGTCCGCGGTTTTCGGCGCATGGAGACGGAAGCGGCGCCACAGAGGGAAGCGAGCCGGCATTCAGGTGAAACTCCGCAAGAGAGGACACAGATTGGCGTTCCCGTCGATCCACCTCGCGAACGTACGCTCCCTACCCAACAAAATGGACGAGCTTCATCTTCTGTTAAAGACAAGTAAAGACTTCGGACGTTCCGCGGCCATGTGCTTCACGGAGACCTGGCTCTGCGACGCTGTACCCGATGCCGGCATTATGCTTCCCGGTTTCCACATTCATCGAGCGGACCGCGACATGGAATCATCGGGGAAAACAAAGGGCGGCGGGATATGCCTCTATATCAACGTAAAATGGTGTACGGACGTCACGGTGATCAGCACACACTGCAGCCCGCATTTGGAGTCGCTATTCTTAAATTGTAAACCATTCTACTCGCCACGTGAGTTCGCATCATTCATTCTCGCTGGCGTCTATATTCCGCCTCAAGCTAACACGAACGCCGCATTGCTAACGCTCGCCGATCAAGTCAACGAAATTGAAAAAAAAACACCCCGACTCACCCCTCATTATTCTCGGGGACTTTCACAAAGCTAAACTCAACCACGAACTCCCTAAATACAAGCAGCACATCGACTGTCCGACCAGGGAAAATAATACTTTAGACCACTGCTACACCACGGTAAAAAACGCATACCGTGCTATACCTCGTGCAGCCTTGGGCTCGTCTGATCACTGCTTAATTCACTTAATACCGACGTACAGGCAAGAACTTAAATGTGCGAAGCCTACAGTGAAAACAGTCAAAAAGTGGACAAATGAAGCCAAGATGGAACTTCAAAGCTGCTTAGACTGCACAGACTGGAGTGTCTTTGAAAATTCACCTGGCAGCCTGGATGAATATACGGACACTGTTACATCCTTTATCAGTTTCTGTGAAGAGGTCTGTGTACCAACAAAATCATTTCGCACATTCAACAACAATAAGCCGTGGTTCACTGCTAAACTTAAGCAGCTTCGCCAAGCTAAGGAGGACGCATATCAGAGCGGGGACAGGGCCCTGTATAATCGAGCTAGAAACCAGCTGACCAAAGAAATTAACATTGCAAAGAGGATCTATACAGCAAAGTTGGAAAAACAGTTTAGCGCAAACGACTCTAAATCAGTCTGGCATGCATTCCAGTCGCTGACTAATTACAAGCGACGATCCCCCCAAGCTGAGAACAATAGCACACTAGCCAACGACTTGAATACCTTCTACTGCAGATTTGAAAAGGACAGTTTCACACCACACACCAACCCGGCCGCACCCGCGACCACAATCACACCTCTGACCTCTGCGTTAACCATCCATGAACAGGATGTGAGACGCATCTTCAAACAACAAAAGATTAACAAAGCGGCAGGCCCGGACCACGTGTCCCCATCCTGCCTCAAAGTCTGCGCGGACCAGCTCGCGCCAGTCTTCACTCAGATCTTCAACAGATCACTGGAAATGTGCGAAGTTCCATCCTGTTTCAAACGCTCCACCATCATCCCAGTCCCCAAGAAACCTGCAATCTCGGGTCTGAATGACTACAGGCCTGTCGCTTTGACATCTGTGGTCATGAAGTCCTTTGAACGTCTTGTGCTGGACCACCTCAAGAGTGTCACAGGTCCCCTGCTGGACCCCCTGCTGTTTGCCTACCAAGCGAACAGATCTGCGGATGATGCAGTCAACATGGGACTGCACTTCATCCTAGAACACCTCGACAGTGCAGGGACCTACGCGAGGATCCTGTTCGTGGACTTCAGCTCAGCGTTCAACACCATCATCCCTGAACTCCTTTCATCCAAGCTTCTCCAGCTCAGCGTCTCACCTGCCATCTGCCAGTGGATTTATAGCTTTCTGACGGGCAGGACACAGCAGGTCAGGCTGGGGGAGGCCACCTCATCCACACGCAGCATCAGCACTGGGGCGCCCCAAGGTTGTGTCCTCTCTCCGCTGCTCTTCTCTCTCTACACGAACGACTGCACCTCAGCGAACCCGACTGTCAAACTCCTGAAGTTTGCAGATGACACCACTGTCATCGGCCTCATCAAGGACGGTGACGAGTCTGCATATCGACAGGAAGCGGAGCGGCTGGAGCTGTGGTGCAGCCGACACAACCTGGAGCTGAACACGCTCAAGACTGTAGAGATGATCGTGGACTTCAGGAGGCATCCTTCGCCACAGCTGCCCCTCACATTGTCCAGCTGCCTTGTGTCAACCGTCGAGACCTTCAAGTTCCTGGGAATTACAATCTCCCAGGACCTGAAGTGGGCGACCAACATCAACTCTGTCCTCAAAAAGGCCCAGCAGAGGATGTACTTCCTGCGGCTTCTGAGAAAGCACGGCCTGCCACCGGACCTGCTGAGACAGTTCTACACAGCGGTCATCGAATCAGTCCTGTGTTCTTCCATCACAGTCTGGTTTGGTGCTGCTACAAAAAAGGACAAACTCCGACTGCAACGGACAATCAAAACTGCTGAAAGGATTGTCGGTACCCCCCTACCCACCCTTGAGGACTTGCACGCTGCCAGAACTAAGACAAGGGCGTGCAAAATCCTCTCGGACCCTCCCCACCACGGTCACCGGCTCTTCCAGCTCCTTCCCTCAGGTAGGCGCTACCGATCATTGCAAACTAGAACTAGTAGACATTCCAACAGCTTCTTCCCTCTTGCAATCAACTTCTTAAACAGCTAACTTACAATTCCATTACAACAAGCTGGCAATTTTTTTTTGACTTGAGTTCGTTGTCACATTTCTGTGGGGCCAATTATGTATTACTCGTGCACTCACTGTAGTTGTCTCGCCGTGCTGCACTATTTGCATATAGTGGCCACTCATGCCAGAGTAGCATCTGCTCCATTTGCACACTGATTGAGGAGTATCTGTAACATTTGCACAACCATTGTCCCAGATTATCGCACTACTCGTCACTTTAAACCGCATACACTCCTTGAAGTCTCAGCGCCCTTTGCACAATGGTCATTGCACCGGACTATTGGGATATTAGCCATTGGAACTGCTCTAAGTGCTAGAGGACTCTGCATCTTTTTGCACAATTGTTTTTTGTCAATGTCTTTATGTCTCCAAAGTGTTCTATAAATTGACTGTCTGTTGTACTAGAGCGGCTCCAACTACCGGAGACAAATTCCTTGTGTGTTTTGGACATACTTGGCAAATAAAGATGATTCTGATTCTGATTCTGATTCTGATTCTG
>NW_026903371.1:2500-60000 GCF_024500385.1 Phyllopteryx taeniolatus
TTAATGTGTGCAGAGGATAGCATCAAAAGTTTGATCATAATTTTGAGGATTTATCGTAAAAAGGAGGGATTGTAAGGGCAAATTCATCGCTACTTGCAGCTTTATTATTATACCGTGCAATAAGTGCAACATTTTCACTGGCATTTTATAGTTTAGCTATTTTACACCTGTCTGTCCTCTTGTCTCTGCCATCATTAAGGCATTGCTCTCTCTTATTCTGATTCAATCATTAAAAAAACATCGATCATACTGGTCTCATAAACCCACCAGATCTTTTAAAGCGGTGTCCAATGCTGCGTGACCATCCAATATTATGAATGAGAGGGCTGTACATATGACACCAGAAGTCATCTGATCCATCCTGGCTCTCTTCATAGACCAGCCTGAGGCGACCTCCAATCACTTGCTCCACCAAGGCCACTCGTGTCCGGCACAGATAGTTTTTATCCACCACCTCTACTCGCATCAGCTTCTTAAAGGGGTACTGTGTGTTTTCATGAACCTAAAATGAAAATAAGAAAGTATAAAAATGAGGCACAAATGAAACAGTTTACACATTTACTGGTCTTGTGGTAATTAAAATATCCACAAACAGTGGAACCTCGATTTATACTCGCCAGGTGCCAAATGCCAGTAAAGTTACCGTTTGACGTGTACATCTTGGAGGATCAATCGCCACATGGCTTGTAAATGTTTGTACTATATTATTCAAGTTTTTCAGTGTTCATTTTGGTGGATTTCTCCTTTGTTCCTCTGCTGTCTGGATTGTATACGAACGATGCGCATGTACACACACATACATGCATAACGTATAAAGATGCACAAATGGCAGAGAGGCTCAATAAGTTGCGGGAACGTGGAGCTTTTTAGTAGGAGGTGAGGGCTCGTCCCTCACGGCCGTCCACAGCGTTTCCACACCACCCTGCTGAAGAAGACCGAGGCCGCGGCAAAAGAAGCAAATGCGCATTCGTTGTGCACAAATATCTCCCGTGATCCAACTCTCGCGGGACGGGAGTCTGAACTAGTCATCGAAGGACACGACATCTCGCACACGCTGTGATATGGACCAAACAGAGCCATTGTTTCCATATTCAAATTAGGGAAGATGAGCGATCCAATCGGGGAGTATGACCCCACTGAGGCTGTAATCCTGTGGCATAAGGACAGTGTCAGGAGCAAGAGAACAAACTTTATGGACTGTGTGAAAGCCAGTGGCGTCGTTAGGCATATTTTAGGGTGGTTTCAGCCCCACTAAAATGTTGTTAAGCCCCACTAATTCTTCTTTTCCTTTGCAAGCCTATCTCCTGCATCCTACTCTCTGACACCAACTTCCATCATCCATCCATTTTTTGAGCCACTTCTCCTCACTAGGGTCACAGGCGTGCTGGAGCCTATCCCAGCTATCATCGGGCAGGAGGCGGGGTACACCCTGAACTGGTTGCCAGCCAATCGCAGGGCACATACAAACAAACACCCATTCGCACTCACATTCACACCTACGGGCAATTTAGAGTCTCTAGGAATTAAACCATACTCTTGCTTGCAAATACTCACTTCTGCACTGTCTAACTTCCAATACTCTTTCCCATAACTTGGCTCATCAACTTTATTCCTCTATAGTTCCCACAGCTATGCACATCAACCTTGTTCCTGACTTGTAGACGTCCGCGTTCATCAAAGAGTTTTTTGAATGTCCGTCATGTTTCCTCCTCCATCGTTTTTGCTTACTGCAAACCCAAAATGTGTCCATAATTTTTATTTAAGCTTCGCGGGTCGTTCGCGTTTGTTTTGCACCGTGCTCCTTCCATGTACTGCGCATGTGCATCTTCCATGAGCCCCTGCACAAGGGATCATGGGAGATCTGGTTTCGTTACTCAGAGCAGCCCACTCAATAGCGCCACAAAAAAACTACAGTTTGTTACTCCCATCATCCCCTGCGACGTCAGACACAGGAAAACTTGAGTAATGCATAGTGTCTTTTTTTTTTATTTGTGTCAAAAAAAAATACAGTTATATATAGTCTGCCGTGCATAAATCCAATGTATTACTTCACAGTATCGCTACAATGGATTCATTACCTTTTAAAACGATTTAAAAAGATACATTTATGTCCAGAAGGCTTGCTGAGCAGATATCGATCCAGTTGGATCGTAGGAATATAAATCGATACATCGATAAAACGAATAAATCATTACACCACGACTATTTTCCAAATATCTGTGGACCTGCACACAGTTCCCACCCTCTGGAAGAACTCAACTATAATACATGTTTCTAAAAAATCCTGTCCCAAGGAATATAATGATTTTCGTCCCGTTGCATTAACATCTAATGTAATGAAATGTTTTGAGGGAATCATGGTGTCGTCACTCAGGATGGAAGTTGACTCATTCCTAGATCCATTTCAGTTTGCAAATAAGCAGGAGCGTGGCACAGATGACTCAGTCACGAACCACCAAAAAAAACCTCAAAAGGTTATGCTTGGTTACTGTTTGCAGATTTTAGCTCTGCCTTTAACTCATTCACTGCCAGCTTTCCCAGTTAACATGGTTATTTGACTTCTAAAGCCGTCAATGGCAGTGAATGTGTTTTAATACGCTACTGCCATATTTGTTGATTAAGAAAATAGGAATGTCCCATCATTCTAAACTGTTTATCTTCTCTAACAAATTGCACACAGCTTGTCAGTTAATAATGCCCTCTCTACGTCTAGGTCAATTTGCACAGGTGCCCCCACCCACAGGGCTGTCAGCTCCTCTGTACTCTTCAAATTATATACAAAAAAAAGTGTACGAGTCCACCCTGATAATTACATCATCCAATTCTCAGACGGCATCGCTATTCTTGGCTTACTGCAAAGAGACAGTAGCCCAGTTGCACATGACTCTGAAATAGTGGAATTTGTTCAGTGGTGTGACGCAAACTACCTTGTGTTAAATGTGAAGAAAACTGGAGATGGGTTCCTCCTCAAAGCAGGGAGATGATTTGAGACCAGTGATTATTCACAACGAACCCATCACTCAGGTCTGCACTTATAAATATCTGGGAGTACACATTGGACCAAATATACAGTCTCTTCTCTAGACTGCAACAGACACTATACTTTTTGCAGAGACTGAGGGTCTCTGGTGTAGAATACAAGTTCATACTGTTGTTTTATCGTGCCGTGTTTGAAAGTATAATTTAGATTGGGAAATTCAGCCTGGTATGGTAATTTAGATGTACATCTGATGGCACAGATTGGCCGTCTGGTGTTACATGCAATGAAAATTAAGAAATGTTAAAGATAACTCAGATGAGCAGTCTACACACGCGGACAAAATTGTTGGTAGATTGGGCAGCCGTGGCCCAATGGTTAAGATCATCGCCTGCCACCGTGGGGGAACTTGGTTCAAAACCCCGACTGGACCATCCGCCAACATCCCCCGGACTCATGGCTGTGGTGTCCTTGAGCAAGACACTGATACCCCAAAAATGCTCCCCGGGCGCTTCAGCTGCCCCCTGCTCCAGTGTGTTCCACTAACATGTGTATGTGTTCACTGTGATGGGTTAAATGCAGAGAACAAAGTTCGTGTGCATGCATGCATGTTCATGACAATAAAAGATGATTCTTCTTCTTCTCTGTTAATGAAAGAAAAACCCACAGTGGTCATAGAAATGACTTGAATCTTACAAAAGTAATTGAAAATTAAACAATGAAAATCAGACATTGCTTTTGAATTGCGGTTACAGTGGTCATAGAAATGACTTGAATCTTACAAAAGTAATAAAAATTAAACTTAAAATCAGACATTGCTTTTGAATTGCGGTTCAAAAGAATTATTTTAAAAACAAACATGAAACAGGCCTGGACAAAAAGAAGAAGAAGAAGAATCATCATCATCTTTTATTGTCATGAACATGCATGCATGCACACGAAATTTGTTCTCTGCATTTAACCCATCACAGTGAACACATACACATGTTAGTGGAACACACTGGAGCAGGGGGCAGCTGAAGCGCCCGGGGAGCATTTCGGGGTATCAGTGTCTTGCTCAAGGACACCACAGCCGTGAGTCTGGGGGATGTTGGCGGATGGTACACCTAGAAAAGACTGAAAAAAATCTGACTAATGTTCAAACAAGGTGTGTCATCGAATAAGCATCACAGGTGTCTTCAAAGTCGTAATCAGTCAGTCGGCCTATTTAAAGGGTGACAAGTAATTGCTGTGCTGTTCGGTGACAATGTGTACCAATGTAGACATGGACCAGAGGAAACGGAGGAGAAAGGTGTCTCAGGAGATTATAGATAAAATTACAGACAAGCACGTTAAGGCTATAAGACCATCCCCAAGCTTGATGTTCTTGTAACTACAGTTGCACATAATCAAGGCCTGAATTAAGCGTTCTCGCATCGCAGTTTGCGAGTCAAAATTAGCATTTTGCGCCTCAACAAACAAAACTGTGAATCAGTTTTACCGCGGAGATGGTCGCAAAGACAGAACCACGCAGAAATGTATGTGGCACAACGCTTATGTCACTGATGCGTGGACATGGAAGTGAAGCTATTTGGTTGAGGAGCGGGAACATAACAGTTGCAAAATGCAATGATGAATTGAGAAGAGGAAAAAAAAAGACTGGCGAAAGTTTGGCAGCATGTCATAGTGAAACGCAAGGCGCGCAACCGTTCCTCGTAACAAGGACCTTTCTCTCCGCCGAGTATGAGGGAACTGAGAGACAAAGGTGAAATTAACATAGCGCAAATCAGTCATCTTAACGTTAGTCTACTTTAATAACATAACATTAGCCGTGCGGGCTGCGGAGTGCCTTTTTTAAATATGAGTACCGTCAAATGTATGGCTTTGTTCATTACCATGGCAACGAGAGTATAATGCAACCAAAGCGGTACATACAGGGTGCTTTTTCCTCAGTGTTGTAACTGTGTGACATGGCCAATCTGATGATCTGTAAGTGGCAAACCTTTTGAGTCAAGTACGTGAAAAATATGGCAAATGTGGCCAGAAAGGAATAAGAGTAATACGGATCATCATTACATACCCAAATAGAGGAGGGTGTTGGTGCAGCGAGATGAAAGAAATATTTGTTTTCTCTCAAGGTTTCTTCATTTTAGTTTGAACAAACTGAAGACTTCCGAAACTTGTAGTTGTACAAAGAATATTTGTCTTATTCCTAGTGAGCTGGTCTAAGCTCATAAATCCATAGTCATGAATTTGATGATCATTCCATTTCACACTACTGTTGAGATTATTGAGGCAGCCGATCGGAGCTGTGGCCGTAAGGTGGTCGGTGCCTGTCGTGGCGGAAAACCCCAAACCGATGCAGTCAAGCTGAAGGAGGAGTCCGATCAGGCCTTTTTGGTCTGTGAGACTCCGGAAGCAGCTGATGGTTACCAGCTGGCCAAGCGGAATGCAGCGTCGCTGAGGCAAAAACCCAAAGCGTGGGAGGAGTTCGGTGAGGCCATAGAAAACGACTTCCGGACGGCTTAGAGGAAATTCTAGTCAACCATTCGACGTCTCAGGAGGTGGAAGGAGTGAACCATCAACACCGTGTGTAGTGGAGATGGGGTGCTGCTGACCTCAACTCGGGACGTTGTCAGTCGGTGGGCCGAATGCTTGCAAGACCGCTTAATTCTACCAACACTTTCCAAGGAGGAAGCAGAGTCTGGGGACTCTGAGGCGGGTTACCCGATCTCTGTGGTTGATGTTACTGAGGTTGTTAAAACGCTCCCCGGTGGCAAGACCCGAGGGGTGGATGAGATCCGTCCGGAGCACCTGAAGACTCTGGATGTTATAAGGCTGTCCTGGTGACACGCCTCTACAACATCGCGTTGACATCAGGGACAGGGCCTCTGGATTGGCAGACCGTGGTGGTTTTCATCTTGGCCGTGGAACAGTGGACCAACTCTACACCCTCGACCCCCTAATACGGGCTGTTCAGTCACCATACGACCGGTGTCAGAATTTGGTATGCATTGCCAGCAGTAAGTCGTATACATTTCCAGTAAGGGTTGGAGTAAGGCTGCCCTTTGTCACAGATTCTGTTCATTACCTTCGTTGACAGAATTTCTATGCGCAGCCAAGGCGTTGAGAGGGTCCGGTTTGGCTACATCAGTCTACATTCTTACCCCCAACTATGGTCACGAGCTGTGGGTCATAATCGAAAAAATAAGATCGCACATACAAGCGGCAGAAATTAGTTTCCTCCACAGGGTGACTGGGCTCTCCCTTCGAGATAGGGTGAGAAGCGCTCCCATCCGGGAGGTGCTCAGAGTCGAGCCGCTGCTCCTCCACATAGGAGGGCGGCTGTAGCTCAGTTGGTAGACTGGGTCGTCCAGTGTCCAAAGGGTCGCTTGTTCGAATGGCTCCGACTGTCCGCATGTTGAAGTGTCCTTGGACAAGACACTGAACCCTAATTTGCTCCCAGTGGTCCTAGCAGCGCCTTGCATAGCAGCAGTCACCCATTGGTGTATGAATGTGTGTGTGAGTGGCTGAATATGAGGTTTTGTAAAGCACTTTGGGCACTGTGATAGTGTAGATAAAGCGCTATTCAAGTGCAGTCCATTTACACACATAGAGAAGAGCCAGATGAGGATGCCTCCCTGGTGAGGTGTTCCGGGCAAGTCCCACCAAGAGGAGGCCGCGAGGACGACCCAGGACACACTGGAGAGTGTCTCCTGGCTGGCCTGGGAACGCCTTGAGATCTCCGCCGGAAGAGCTGGACGAAGTGGCTGAGGAGAGGGAAGTTTGGGCTTCCCTACTTCAGTTACTGCCCCCCCCAACCCGAGATTGGATAAGCAGCAGTAAATGAATGAATGGATGGACGAAGCTAATGTATTATGTCACAAAATGCGAAAATGATAGCTGCTTAAGAAGATGCACAAAGGCTGTTCATGCTTTCTAAAAAAAATAAAAATAAAAAATGCCTTGTCTTTTATGCACAACAAGAATTTAAGAAAAACTGTTGATTATATCAAAAAGGAAACCACGGACGATATTAAGTGAAAGGTCTTATTTTCTCCTTTTGTGTTCATAATTGCAGAGCTGTCAAATGTTACGGAGCGTCCGTTTTTTTTTAACGGAAATCACTTAACATTGACTCGTTACGGCTAAACCACTGATTGTTCCGGATATGGGGGGGAAAAAATAAATAATCCAGCGTCTGAAATTCCTGACGCGTCCACATTGAACATCTGCTTGGTGCACACTATTTTATTATGTCCCGCTGAGGCGAATATTCTCTTTGCCTCCGGTGTCAACGCATTGTAAGTCACTGATCATCGCCTCCATGGTAGTGAAGAAGCTACACTTCTTACCATGCTTCTTACAAGTGTCAGGAAGGGAGGACCAGGAGTGGATAGGCAAAGACATTGTCAAAGCCATGCTAATAGCTAAGCTATTGTAACATGCAGTCGCTAAACATCGACATAATACAGTTAAGTGATCCAGTATACTTGTCACATAGGTCTGACCGGAACCGCGTTTTCGTGGAGTAATCAACTTTGAACAACAATATAACAGGCCAATTTATACGCGTTTAGAGATAGAAAGTAAATTCAAAATAATACACGTCCACACAGGATGCCACGTTGGAACCGGAAATTAATTAGAATGTCACTCTACACGTCACTTCAGAATGTCGGCAGGTTAAAAGTTAAGTAAAGTAAAATTATTATTAATAAATATTTGGAATAATAAGATGGGGGAATCGTTTCAGCAGCAATTGTGGATATGGAAAATATAAATAGTGCCATGAAAAAGTATTGACCCCCTTTCTCAAATAATTATATTTTTGCAGTTTCCCCACTTCAATATTTAAGATCATCAAACAAATATAATTATAAAAATATAACGCAAGTGAACTTAAAATGCTATTTTTAAGTGGTGAATTCATTAAAAAAATGTCAATGCACTTTATGTAATATAAATAGCATGTGAGACGAGACAAAATGAAACCAAAACTATTCTCCATATATAAATTATCCAATTCAATCTATCAGCAATGTGATTTGTATTTTCATTTTTTATTTTTATTTGCAAAATAGAGTGCTGCGTTTTAATTTTGACGTTTGAGATCTGATTAATCTGATTTAATAGACTTTATTTTGTTACCAGGGTTGAAAACAGAACTGGTACAGGCAAATTAATCCAGAGACACACATTGATCCACATAAGCCTATCTCCTGCATCCTCCTCTCTAACACCAACTGCCCTCATGTCTTCCCTCACTTCATCCATCAACCTTCTCTTTGGTCTTCCTCTCATTCTCTTGCCTGGCAGCTCCATCCTCCTCATCCTTCCACCAATATACTCATTCTCACTCCTCTGGACATGTCCAAACCATCGAAGTCTGCTCTCCCTAACTTTGTTTCCAAAACATCTAACCTTGGCTGTCCCTCTGATGAGCTCATTTCTAATTTTATCCAACCTGGTCAATCCTAGAGCGAACCTCAACATCTTCATTTCCGCCACCTCCAGCTCTGCTTCCTGTTGTCTCTTCAGTGCCACTGTCTCTAATCCGTACATCATGGCTGGCCTCACCACTGTTTTATAAACTTTGCCCGTCATCCTAGCAGAGACTCGTCTGTCACATAACATACCTGACACCTTCCTCCACCCGTTCCAAACTGCTTGTACCCGTTTCTTCACTTCCTGACAACACTCACCATTGTTCTGGACTGTTGACCCCAAGTATTTGAAGTCCTCCACCCTTGCTATCTCTTCTCCCTGTAGCCTCACTATTCCCTCTCCACCCTTCTCATTTATGCACGTATATTCTGTCTTACTTCAACCTCCAAGACATTCTTAGCTAACTCTTCCTTTAAAATAACCCCTACTCCATTTCTCTTCCCAGCTACACCATGGTAAAAATAATTTAAACCCTGCCCCTAAACTTTGAGCCTTACTGCCTTTCCACCTTGTCTCCTGGACACACAATATATCAACCTTTCTCCTAATCATCATGTCAACCAACTCTTGAGATTTTCATGTCATAGTCCCAACATTCAAAGTCCCCACATTCAATTTTAGGCTCTGTGCTTACTTCTTCTCTTTCTGCCGCAGAACCAGCTTTCCACCTCTCCTCCGTCTTCGACCCACAATAGCTCAATTTCCACCGACGCCCTGCAGTTTAACGGTGCCGGAGGCGGACATTCTTAACCCGGGCTACGACTGATTCGGTATGCAATTCTATAGATGAACGCTCATATTTGTTTGGGAAAGTTTTAAGCCGGATGCCCTTCCTTATGCAACCGTCTGCATTTATGCGGGCTTGGGACCGGCCTACAGTTTGCACTGGCTTGTGCACCCCATAGGGCTGCATTCACCATTATAAGGTTAATGGAATAATAAGGGCGGCACGGTGACCGACTTGTTAGACCGTCAGCCTCACAGTTCTGAGGACCCGGGTTCAATCCCCGGGCTCGTCTGTGTGGAGTTTGCATGTTCTCCTCGTGCCTGCGTGGGTTTTCTCTGGGCACTCCGGTTTCCTCCCACATTGCAAAAACAAGCATGGTAGGTTAATCGAGGTCTCTAAATTGCCCCTAGGTGTCAATGTGAGTGCAAATGGTTGTTTGTTTATGTGTGCCCTGCGATTGGCTGGCAACCAGTTCAGGATGTACCCCGCCTCCTGCCCGATGATAGCTGGGATAGGCTCAAGCACGCCTGCGACCCTAGTGAGGAGAAGCGGCTCAGAAAATGGATGGATGGATAGAATAATAAAATTAAAATAAATACTGCCATAATTTATTAACGATTATGATTATGACTGTCCCACAGTAATGTTCTTTACAAAAAAATATTTAATTTGGAAATTCAGACAAATTGTTCTGAAACTGAATTTTGATAGGCTGGCAGCTCTGTAATTACTCTTTAGCCAAGCAAAAATATAGTTTATCCAAATAATTGATTGTTTGATAGAATTTTCAGTAGAATGAGTACTAAAATATTCATGAGCTGCCGCCCTAACATTCAACTCCTGTCATGAGCCGCCCTGCAGTAGTATGGTTGGAGCCTGGGTGGCGCGTTGTCTCTCGCTCCCCTTCCCTCTCTCTCTTTCCAGCACCTTCCTCGGCCGCGCACCTGTCACCAATCAGCCCTCGTTACCACCTGTAGAAAAGCCTGCCCTATCCCGGAAACTCTCGCCAGAGTTTTTTTTAAGCTTACCCAGCGGTACAACGGCTCCCCAGTTTCCACGTAACCGACGCAAACCCTTGTAATCGTTCTGACCTCCGTGTTTTTCCCTTGTCCTCTGCGTCCCTCGCCAAGTGGATTACTTCCACCACGAAACCCAGCCAGCTGCCAGTCCTCGCCACTGCCTGCCACGCATTCTCTGCCTCAACAACCCGCCAGCGGATCTCAAGGACCATCTACATTTCAATTTTCAATAAACTGTTCATCACAACCTCTCAGCCTCCGCCTGCTCTTGGGTCCAGTCTCCATCCGTTCGTGACAGAATACTCTGGCCACAAATGAACCCAGCAACCCCGGAGGCGCCAAAACATGCACTCACCCTCCAAGGCGCCCACATAGGGTGACAAGACAAAACTCTTCAAGAAATCATGGAATATTTACACTCCCTTACGCAACAAGTATCCCTCCTTTCTTCGAAGATGCAATCTGATCACCTACCAGTACGTACTACTTCCGAGCCTGCAGGCTCCGAGCCACCCTGCATCCCATACAAAGAATCTCATGTCCCTCTGCCCGAGCCCTATTCGGGCTTTATTCATCATAAAGAACAAATCACCACTACCCCTCATCGACCCGTCATTCGAACGCCTCTGCGATGCCCATATATTCATCAAATTGGACCTACAAAATGCCTACCACCTCATCCGTAACCAAGAGGGGGATGAATGGAAAACCGCTTTCAATACACCCCTCGGACACTTTGAATATCTGGTCATGCCATTCGGATTAACCAACGCCCCTGCAGTCTTAAAAGCATTCATCAACGACGTCCTCTGTGATATGTCAAAACCGGTTCATTTTTGTTTACCTGGACGACATCCTCATTTTCTCCCGCTACCCCGGAAAAAAACGCACTCATGTCCTCCAGCGCCTCCTCGAAAACAGTCTGTACGTCAAACCAGAATAATGCGAATTCCACCTCTGCTCCGTACATTTTTTTAGCCTACATCATCGCCAAAGGATAGTTGCAACCAGACCCTGCCAATATCCAAGCAATCATTGACTGGCCCATTCCCACCACCCGGAACGAACTACGTTGTTTCCTCGGATTCGGCGCTTCATCCTCAACTACAGCAAGGTAGCACTTACCCTCACCAACCTTACTTCCACCAGCTCCCCCTTTCAGTGGACCCCGGCAGCATCCCAAGCTTTCAGCCAACTAAAAACCAAACAAACCAAAACAAAAATAAAATGTCAAAAAAACTATATATACCTACCTTACCTTAATTGTTATCTTTCTGTGACTCAGAATCTGTTCATGTCCATATATATTGATTTAATATTTTTTCTTTATTTGGTCTTTTTGTCAGATACCCTCGAGAAATGTCATTACCGCCACAATGGCATATTGATTAAAAATGTATTAATCTTATGATGGTAATGACATTTCAAAGTTTTTAGCTAACTGTGCTATGGTGGTAGAGTTATCTTATTTGTTTCTTTTCGCGAGCTAGTGCTGTACATTTTATATGATTATCACGTTTTTACAGGAAAATCTTTAAACATATTAACACTACAAGTCGTTTGGTAATGACATGCAATAAAAATATGTGATTTAAGAGTACAAATGAGGAACACAAACTTACTCTTCCAGTTATCAATGTCTGACCTAGCATGTGCTTGAGTGACAAGACAAAATGATACAGGGAATTAAAGAATCAGATTTTGAATAAACTTGATTGAGCTGAAAATGCTCAATGTGGCTGGCGGTAATGTCAGCAACTTTAAGGGACAGACATATTTTAGTAAAAATAAAAGACAGAATTTGAAATGTTTTGCATATATGATGAGAAATAATTAATTCAATTATATTTTAAGGAATTCATGGTAAAAGTTACACCATTTTAGCATTTTTTAGTAGAACAATAGAGCTTCATATATCCAAACCCTGTGCTAGGGACAGGGTGAAAACTGTAAAATACCACCAATAAACCGCTCAAAATTTCAAAATATACTAATATTAACATGAAATTTAACCCTAACCCATATACTTTTTTGCCCCACTGTATTGCTTCTTTCAAAGTCTTCTTCAAACAGTGGATTGTGATACCTTCACCCGTGCTCTAAATGATAAATGGACTCCACTTATATAGTGCTTTATCTACACTATCACAGTGCCCAAAGCACTTTCCAAAGCCTCACATTCATACACCAATGGGCAACTGCTGCCATGAAAGGCGCTGCCAGGCCCACTGGGAGCAAATTAGGGTTCAGTGCCCAAGGACACTTCGACATGCAGAGAGTCGGAGCCGGGATTCGAACCGGACGATGCCCAATGTTTGTGCATTCGCTCTGATCGATTTTCCCTCTCCTCTCAGCTTCAAAATTGTTTGCTTTTCTCCCATAGACAGCTCTCTGGTCTTCATGTTTGCTTAACAGCAAATGCAGTTTTCACAGGTGAAACCCAAAGCCTAAAACAAGCACTATCTAATGTTTAAGCAATCAATCTAAAAGGCAACACCTGAGCAACTAGAAACAACCAGTCACGTTCCAATACTTTTGCTCACTTGAAAAGTGGTTGGCTTCAAATAAAAGGTGCTCTGTCCTGAGTTGTTTAACACTTCTAGATATAACTACCATGAAATAAAAGCTGGAATTCTAAACTTTTCTCATTTTCATCTTTTGATCTGAAACCCAAATGTCTTCAGTATACAACAAAAACAAAGGAAATGACCTTGCCGTTCCAATACTTTTGGAGGGGACTGTATTTGCAGCATGGCTGTACGTATTGCCCATTTCTGTGGCTATTTTTGACACCCTGGGGAACGAATGGCGAAAACTAACATTGAGCCAAATCAGCTTTACAATCCATCACTAGCCTCTCCAACATTTTTTGAAATTCAGTTATCAAAGGATCGTCACCACTGACTTGCGAGCGGCATGACATATTTTCTGTCGCTTCCAACACTAATTTCATGAATATCAACTACAAATGCCTCTTTGCTGTGCTGTATTTATCCTGTGTCATCTATTTTAAAAATCTGTACTGTGTTTCTTCATTCTCGGCTCTTAATTTATTTTTTCTATGCATGTTTTGTGTGCAGCATTTTAAAGTTTAACTTTGGAATGAATGAAAACCGATTAACATGATTGTAATATGTTGTCAGTTTCTATGTTTAGCAAGCTTTCTGATGATCAAAAATAGAATGAAGATTAAGACAGTTATGACCGTTTTCTGGCCATGTCGCACAACTTTCAATCTACATGCATTGGCTGAGATGCTTCAAAGTGCATGCAAAATGCATCAGTCCGTTTACAGGGAAATACGGACACGGTTTATGCAGATTGGAGCGCCCTGAGAATCAGCCCGTCCGTCATATAGAATGAATTTTGATTCATCAAGATGCGCACGGTGGTGCGAAGTGGCCACAAGCTAGAAAGGCCGCAGCTTGGTCTGGTCGGTGCTGATTTATGGCTCAGACAACCGACACAAAACAGACCTTCTACCTGTGGCCAAGCTACAGCAGGGAATCATCGTTAAAGTAAGCTTTTTTAAATTAAACAACTTTTCTGTATGGGGTCACAACAAACTCGTCTGTCATAAGTGAAAACGTGCTCTCCTCCCAATTCAATAGATAGTTTTCAAATCATCAAATTGGACATTTCATTTCTTGGTCTACTATTTTGGAGTAGTACAGGGAGTAACAAATCAAATTGATTCATTATTCGCTCGTTTATGTCCTCATGAATAGCAAGGGGGGCTATAGACCCCGAATCTGCAGTATTGATGTCTGATATCATAACTAGTCATTGACCACATTCCATATAGTCATTTGTAATTGGGCAGTACGATTTTTACCATTTCATTTACAGGACATGTTGGAAGAAGGAAAAGGGCTAAGCACTGCAGGCTTTGTACACTGAAGACCCTCATCCAGGATACTGCAGTCACTTTTGCAGCCAGACACAACAGGAAAACATGGGTTTTACACACACAAAACTTAGACTAGGCTAGCTAACTAAAATATATCCAGGAGGATGAAGGTCAAAAAATAAATAAGTACTTGAGTCATGTTATTTATTAGAAGAGAATAAATTAAAACTATGTTCATCAGTGTGTTCTTTTTATTTCTTGATCATAAATTAAAAAAAACAAATTACAAATCTTGAACAGGGTATGGATGTGTCAGTTACAACTGTAACAAAGATATAACACCCATGTACACATTTGGACAAAATTGTTGGTAACCCTCTGTTAATGAAAGAAAAATCCACAGTGGTCAAAGAAATAACTTGAATCTAACAAAGGTGATAAAATGAAAATTAACGAATGAAAATTAGACCTTGCTTTTGATCTGTGGTCTAACAGAATTATCTTAAAAAACGAACTCATAAAACAGGCCTGGACAAAAATGATGGTACCCTTATTTGTAGCACAAGATTTTGAGGTAATCACTGCAATAAAATAATTATTCTACTTTTCAATGACTTCTGCACCTCTCAGCAGGTATTTTGGCTCACTCTTCATGAGCAAACTGCTTCAGTGGTCCCAGGTTTGAAGGGTGCATTCCGCAGACGTACTGTTTCAGCTCCTTCCACAGATGTTCAATAAGTCTTTAGATCAGGGCTACAGTAGGCCACTTCAGAATAGTCCAATGTTTAGCCATTCTTGGGTGTTTTTAGCTGTGTGTTTTGGGTCATTATCCTGTTGCATGACATGCAACTCAGACAAAACTTTCTGACACTGGGCAGCACATTTCTTTCATACCTTGACAGTCTTGAGATTTCATTGTACCCTGCACAGATTCAAGACACCCTGTGCCAGATGCAGCAAAGCAGCCTGACAACGTAGCAGAGACTGCTCCATGTTTCACAGCAGGGACAGTGTTCTTGTCTTGATATGCTTAATTTTTGCATCTGTAAACAGAGAGCTGATGTGCCTTGCAGAAAAGTTCCAGCTTTGTTTTGTCTGTCCATAAGACATTCTCCCAGAAGTTTTGTGCCAGTCAATGTGGAGTTTGGAAAATTCCAGTCTCGCTTTTTATGATTTATTTTCAACAGTGGTGTCCTACTCAGTCGTCTCCCATGAAGTCCACTTTGGCTCGAAAAATAACGGGTGGTGTGATTAGAAAGTGATGTACCTTGACCTTGGAGTTTCCCTGTAATTTCTTTGGAGGTTGTTCAGGGCTCTTATTACCATTCGTATTGTCCATCTCATCTCTTCAATTTGTCGTTAAATTTTCTCCTACGTCCAAAGAGGTTGGCAACACTCCCGTGGATCTTAAATTTCAGAATATGTGCAACTGTAGACACAGGAACATCAAGCTGCTTGGAGATGGTCTTACAGCCTTTACATGTAACGTGTTTGTCTATAATTGTCTTTCTAATCTCCTGAGACAACTCTCTCCTTTGCTTCCTTTGGTCCATGTTTAGTGTGGTACACACCACGTCACCAGACAAGACAGTGGTTACTTTTTACCCTTTAAGTAGACTGACTTGAATGATTACAAGGTTAAGACACCAATGATGCTAATTTGAGGACACAACTTGTTTGAACATGTCCCTATGGTCAAATTATTTTCAGTCTTTTCTAGGGGTACCATCATTTTTGTCCAGGCCTGTTTTGTTTGTTTTGTCAAATAATTCAATTGAACCACAATTGAAAAGCAATGTCTGATTTTATTTTGTTAATTTTCATTCATGATTACTTTGGTCAGATTCAAGTTATTTCTGTGACCACTGTGAGTGTTTCTTTCATTAACAGAGGGGTACCAACAATTTTGTCTACGTGTGTATATTGTCACTACCCTTCCTACAGCTCCAAAATCTTATCTCTGTCCCTGCCTGTCAAGAGGAGCAGACGCTGGGATCCTCTGTGACATTTGTACCAGCTCTTTTACTCCTGTGTGCATGCGTGCGAGATTATTATGTAAATAAAATTTGAACTGAGAAAAACATGCACTTTTTTAAATCAGTGATTAATTGATTTGTTAATGTTTTCAACATTTCAAAAGGAAGAAGCAAAATTTACAAACCATAGTTGGTAAAGTTATCTTGTAATGAGGTTATTTCATTTGATACAGTAGTGTTAGATATAATGTCAAATATTTTGACTTCATGGGAGGTCTCTGCCTTTGATTAATATTTGTCTCAAAAGGAAGATGTATTTTTAAATATAAATATTGGAACTCCACTCCTGGAGACGTCACCTCATCGTGGTGGAGGGGTTTGTGTGTCCCACTTATCCTAGGAGCTAAGTTGTCTGGGGTTTTATGCCCCTGGTAGGGTTGCCCATGACAAACAGGTCCTAAGTGAGGGACCAGATGAAACATGGCTCAAAGAACCCCTTATGATGATAAAACATATGGACTTTGTTTTCCCTCACCCAGACACCGTATCACCGGGGCCCAAGTCGATGACGAGCGCCTGGTGGCCGGGCCTGCACCTATGGAACCCAGCCGGGCACAGCCTGCAAAGGCCATGTGGGTCCCCCTTCCCATGGGCTCATCACCTATGGGAGAGGCCAAAGGGGTCGGATGGAATATGAACTGGGCGGCAGCCAAAGGCGAGGATGTTGGCTGTCCGAACCCCGGCTACAGAAGCTAGTCTAGGGACGTTCTTTTTCTCTGGGAGGGAAAGAACCTGAGCTTATGTGTGAGGGTGAGAAATTCCGACTGGGTATTGTTAGGGTCGCCTCGACACACAGCTTGGGCTCTGGTACCAGCCTTCTCGAGAGGGTGTGGACTCATGGTGAGAGGCGCAGAACAGGTGTGGGCATAGTGATTGCCCCACGTCTCGGTGCCTGTACTTTAGGGTTCACCCCAGTGGATGAGAAGGGAGCATCCCTCCGCCTTCAGTTACGGGGATGGGTCCTGACTGTTTTTTGTGCCTACGTACCAAATACCAGTAAAGAGTACCCACCCTTTTTGGAATCCTTGTAGGGGATGCTGGACAGCGCCCCTGCTGGCGGCTCCCTCGTTCTTCTGGGGGATTTCAACGCTAACCTGGGCAATGACAGTGAGACCTGGAAGGGCGTTATTGGTAGGAATCCCCCAACTCGTTGATGGACCCCAGCGGTAAGGGATGCTGTCAAGCTGAAGAAGGAGTCTTATCGTGCCGTTTTGGCTTGTGGGAGTCAGGAGGCAACTGATGGGTACCGGGTAGCAAAGCGGAATGTAGCTTTGGTGGTCGCTGAGGCAAAAACACGGGTATGGGAGAAGTTGGGTGAGGCCATGGAGAATGACTTCCGGACGGCTTCAAGGAAATTCTGGTCCGGTATCTCAGGAGGGGGAAAGCAGTGCACCATCAACACTGTGCAGAGTCGGAATGGTGAGCTGCTGACCGAAGCTCAGGACGTTGTGAGTCGGTGGGCCGAATACTACAAAGACCTCCTCAACTCTACCGACACGCATTTCTATGAGGAAGCAGAGTCTCGGGACTCTGGTGTGGGTTCTTCTATATCTGGCGTTTTTAACCACCTCGGTGGCAGGGCCACAGGGGTGGATGAGATCTGCCCTACGTTCCTAAAGGCTTTGGATGTTGTGGGGCTGTCCTGTTTGACACGCCTCAGCATTATCGCGCGGACATCGGGGACAGTGTCTCTGGATTGGCAGACCGGGGTGGTGGTCCCCTTTTTTTTTTTTTTAAGAAGGGGGACAGGAGGGTGTGTTCCAACTACAGGGGATCACACTCCTCAGCTTTCCTGGTATGATCTATTCGGGGGTGCTGGAGAAGAGGGTCCATCTGGAAGTTCAATCTCAGATTCAGGAGGAGCAGTGTGGTTTTCATCCTGGCTATGGAACAGTGGACCAGCTCTACACCCTCAACAGGGATCTGGAGGGTGCATGGGAGTTCGCCCAACCAGTTTACATGTGTTTTGTGGACTTGGAAAAGGCAAGAAAAGGGAGAATGGGGTACCGGACCTCCTGATAAGGGCTGTTTGTCCCTGTACGGCCAATGTCAAGAGTTTGGCCGGCATTGCCAGCAGTAAGTCGAATACGTTTCCTGTGAGAGTTGGACTCCGCCAAGGCTACCCTTTGTCACCGATTCTGTTCATTACCTTCATGAACAGAATTTCTAGGTGTAGACAAGGCGTTAAGGGGGTCCGGTTTGGTGACGTCAGTTTTACGTCTCTGCTTTTTGCAGATGTGATTCTGATGGCTTCATCAAACAGTGATCTTCAACTCTTGCTGGAGTGGTTCGCTGCCAAGTGTTACAGCGACTGAAACAAGTATTTAACGTCACCATTTTTCTCACTACATATATTTCCAAAGCTGCTATTGACATGAAAATTTCTTCAGATGTTGGGAACAAATCAAGTAATCCATAAATACCAAAAGTAGAACAAATAAGATCAGAAATTAAGTTGTGTGTAATATGTGAACTGTCACAGGCTCCTTGAGCCGTCACCTTGTCGTGGTGGAGGGGTTTGTGTGTCCCAGTGATCCTAGGAGCTAAGTTGTCTGGGGCTTTATGCCCATGGCAGGGTCACCCATGACAAACAGGTCCTAGGTGAGGGACCAGACAAAGCACGGCTCAAAGACCCCTAATGATGACGACAAACAATGGACTTCGTTTTCCCTTGCCCGGACGCGGGCCACCGGGGCTCCCCACTGGAGCTAGGCCTGGTGGTGGGGCTCGAAGGCAAGCGCCTGGTGGCCGGGCCTGCACCCATGGGGCCCGGCCGGGCACAGCCCGAAAGGGTAACGTGGGTCCCCCTTCCCATGGGCTCACCACCTGTGGGAGGGGCTATAGGGGTCGGGTGCAGTGTGAGCTGGGCGGTGGTCGAAGGCGGGGACCTTGGCGATCCGATCCCCGGCTACAGAAGCTGGCTCTAGGGACGTGGAATGTCACCTCTCTGGCAGGGAAGGAGCCCGAGCTGGTGTTTTTGAGGTCGAGAAGTTCCGACTCGGTATAGTCGGACTCGCCTCCACACACACCTTGGGCTCTGGTACCAGTCCTCTCGAGAGGGGTAGGACTCTCTTCCACTCTGGAGTTGCCCATGGTGAGAGGCGCCGAGCAGGTGTGGGTATACTTATTGCCCCCCGGCTCGACGCCTGTACGTTGGGGTTCACCCCGGTGGACGAGAGGGTAGCCTCCCTCCGCCTTCGGGTGGGGGGACGGGTCCTGACTGTTGTTTGTGCCTATGCACCAAACAGCAGTTCAGAGTACCCACCCTTTTTGGAGTCCTTGGAGGGGGTGCTGGAGAGCGCTCCCGCTGGGGACTCCATTGTTCTGTTGGGGGACTTCAATGCTCACGTGGGCAATGACAGTGAGACCTGGAAGGGCGCGATTGGGAGGAACGGCCCCCCGATCAGAACCCGAGCGGTGTTCTGTTATTGGACTTCTGTGCTCGTCACGGATTGTCCATAACGAACACCATGTTCAAGCATAAGGGTGTCCACACGTGCACTTGGCACCAGGACACCCTAGGTCGCAGTTCGATGATCGACTTTGTGGTTGTGTTATCGGACTTGCGGCCGCATGTCTTGGACACTCGGGTGAAGAGAGGGGCGAAGCTGTCAACTGATCACCACCTGGTGGTGAGTTGGCTCCGATGGTGGGGGAAGATGCCGGTCCGACGTGGCAGGCCCAAACGTATTGTGAGGGTCTGCTGGGAACGTCTGGCAGAATCCCCTGTCAGAAGGAGTTTCAACTCCCACCTCCGACAGAACTTTGCTCATGTTCCGGGGGAGGCGGGGGACATCGAGTCCGAGTGGACCATGTTCCGCGCCTCCATTGCTGAGGCGGCCGACCGGAGCTGTGGCCGTAAGGTGGTCGGTGCCTGTCGTGGCGGCAATCCCCGAACCCGTTGGTGGACACCAACGGTGAGGGATGCCGTCAAGCTGAAGAAGGAGTCCTATCGGGTCTTTTTGGCCTGTGGGACTCCTGAGGCAGCTAATGGGTACCGGCTGGCCAAGCGGAATGCAGCTCTGGTGGTCGCTGAAGCAAAAACCCGGGCATGGGAGGAGTTCGGTGAGGCCATGGAGAAAGACTTCCGGACGGCTTCGAGGAAATTCTGGTCCACCATCCGACGTCTCAGGAGAGGAAAGCAGTGCACCACCAACACTGTGTATAGTGGGGATGGGGCGCTGCAGACCTCGACTCGGGACGTTGTGAGTCGGTGGGGAGAATACTTCGAAGACCTCCTCAATTCCACCGACACGCCTTCCCATGGGGAAGCAGAGTGTGGGTTCTCTGAGGCGGGCTCTCCTATCACCGAGGTAGTTAAAAAGCTCCTCGGTGGCAGGGCCCCGGGGGTGGATGAGATTCGCCCGGAGTTCCTAAAGGCTCTGGAAGTTGTGCGGCTGTCCTGGTTGACACGCCTCGGCAACATCGCGTGGACATCGGGGACAGTGCCTCTGGATTGGCAGACTGGGGTGGTGGTCCCCCTTTTTAAGAAGGGGGACCGGAGGGTGTGTTCCAACTACAGGGGATCACACTGCTCAGCCTCCTGGTAAGGTCTATTCAGGGGGTGCTGGAGAGGAGGGTCCGTCGGAAGCCGAATCTCAGATTCAGGAGGAGCAGTGTGGTTTTCCTCCTGGCCGTGGAACAGTGGACCAGCTCTACACCCTCAGCAGGGTCCTCGAGGGTGCATTGGAGTTTGCCCAACCAGTCTACATGTGTTATGTGGATTTGGACAAAGTGTTCGACCATGTCCCTCGGGGAGTCCTGTGGAGAGTGCTTCGGGAGTATGGGGTACCGAACCCCCTGATACGGGCTGTTCGGTCCCTGTACTACCGGAGTCAGAGTTTGGTCCGCATATCCGGCAGTAAGTCGGACTCGTTCCCGGTGAGGGTTGGACTACGCCAAGGCTGCCCTTTGTCGCCGATTCTGTTCATAACGTTTATGGACAGAATTTCTAGGCGCAGCCGAGGCGTAGAGGGGTTCCGGTTTGGTGGCCTCAGTATTGCATCTCTGCTTTTTGCAGATGATGTGGTTCTGTTGGCTTCATCAAGCCGTGACCTCCAACTCTCATTGGAGCAGTCCGCAGCCGAGTGTGAAGCGGCTGGGATGAGAATCAGCACCTCCAAATCTGAGACCATGGTCCTCAGTCGGAAAAGGGTGGCATGCCATCTCCAGGTCGGGGATGAGATCCTGCCCCAAGTGGAGGAATTCAAGTATCTTGGGGTCTTGTTCACGAGTGAGGGGAGAATGGAACGGGAGATCGACAGGCGGATCGGTGCAGCATCTGCAGTGATGCGGACTTTGTATCGGTCCGTTGTGGTAAAGAAAGAGCTAAGCCGAAAGGCGAAGCTCTCAATTTACCGGTCGATCTTCGTTCCTACCCTCACCTATGGTCATGAGCTGTGGGTCATGACCGAAAGAACAAGATCCCGGATACAAGCGGCCGAAATGAGTTTCCTCCGCAAGGTGTCCGGGCTCTTTCTTAGAGATAGTGTGAGAAGCTCGGTCATCCGGGAGGATCTCAGAGTAAAGCCGCTGCTCCTCCGCATTGAGAGGAGCCAGATGAGGTGGCTGGGGCATCTGATTCGGATGCCTCCCGGACGCCTCCCTGGTGAGGTGTTCCGGGCATGTCCAACCGGGAGGAGACCCCGGGGACGACCCAGGACATGCTGGAGAGACTACATCCTTCGGCTGGCCTGGGAACGCCTCGGGATCCCCCCGGAAGAGCTGGATGAAGTGGCTGGGGAGAGGGAAGTCTGGGCGTCCCTGGTGAAGCTACTGCCTCCGCGACCCGACCCGGATAAGCGGTAGAGAATGGATGGATGGATGGTCACAGGGGGAAAAAAATTGAACACGCCAACTGAGATTTATTTAATACTTTGTACAAAAGCCTTTGTTTGGAATGACAGGTTCAAGACTCCCCCTATATGGAGAAACTAGTCACATGCATTCCTCTGGTGTGATTTTGGCCCATTCCTCCACACAAGCAGTCTTCAAATCTTGAAGGTTCCGTGGGCTTCTTTTATGGACCTCGAGTTTCTGTTCTTTCCATAGATTTTCGATTGAATTCTAGTCAGGTGATTGGTTGGGCCATTCTAGCAGCTTTATTTTTTTTTCTTTGAAACCAATTGAGAGTTTCCTTGGCAGAATGTTTTGGATCATTATCCTACTGAAATGTCCACCCTCGTTTAATTTTCATCATCCTCGTAGATGGCAGCAGATTTTTGTCAAAATTGTCTGAGTACATTTGTCCAATCATCCTTACGTCGATAATGTGAAGTTTACCAGTACCATTTCTTGAAAAGCAGCTCCACAGCATCATGTTCCCACCTCCGAACGTCACTGTTGTATTGTGTTTTTGGGTGATGTGCAGTACCATTTCTCCTCCAAACGTGGTATGCATTATGGCATCAAGAGAGTTCAATTTTGCTCTAATCAGACCAAACTATATTCTCCCAGTATTTAACTGGCTTGTTCAAAAGTTGTTCAGCAAACTTTAACGAGCTTTGACATACTTTTTTTTCCCCAACAATGGGGTCTTGTGTTGTTAACGTGCATACAGGCCATGGCGGCGCAGTACATTACTCTTTTTTTTTTTTGTGACAACAGTACCTGCTAACGCCAGGTCTTTTTGAAGCTCTCTACAGGTGGTCCTTGGCTCTTGGACAACTCTTCTGATTATTCTTTGCACTCCTCTGTCGGAAATCCTGCGAGGAGCATCCGATCGAGGCAAATCTATGGTGGTATGATTGGCTTTCCACTTACGTACTACGGCCCCAACCATGTTCACTGAAACATTCAGACGCTTCGATATGGCGCCTGTAACCAATGCCATCGTTATTTTGCAGCAATTACTTTGCGGTGGTGTTGAGAAAGCTCGTTGCTCTTACCCCTCATGAGATGTGTCTTGACTCACACCTTGGCAATGAGCCCATTTTGTAGGCCATCAATTAGAACTGAACCAGCTGATATTAATTTGCACTGACAAGGGGCTGGATTGTGGTTTGATCGATTTTAGGTGTTGACTTTCCAAGCATTTTTGCACCTCCCTTTCTTCATGTGTTCAATACTTTTTCCCTGTGTCATGTCACATTATTACACACAACTTATTTTCTGATTGTATTAGTTCTACTTTCATTGTATGTATGGATTACTTGGGTTGTTCCCAACAACTGGTGACAATTTCATGTCAATAGCACCTTTGTAAATATATATTACTGAGAAAAATAGTGAAGTGTCAAATACTAACTTCTGCCGCTGTAAGTGGCTGGGATGAAAATCAGCACCTCCAAATCGGAGACCATGGTTCTCAGTGGGAAAAGGGTGGAGTGCCCTCTCCGGGTGGAGGAGGAGATCCTGCCGCAAGTGGAGGAGTTCAAGTATATCGGGGTCTTGTTCACAAGTGAGCGAAGAATGGAGCGGGAGATCGACAGGCGGATCGGTGCAGCGTCTGCAGTGATATGGACTCTGTATCGGTCTGTCGTGGTCAAGGAGCTCAGCCGAAAGGCGAACCTCTCAATTTACCTATCCTACACTCACCCACGGTCACGAGCTGTGCGTCATACCATACCATTCTGTGATCGTGGATACAAGTGGCCGAAATTACTTTCCTTCACAGGGTGTCCGGGCTCTACCTTATAGATAAGGTGAGAAGCTTGGTCATCCGGGAGGGTCTCAAAGTCGAGCTGCTGCTCCTCCGCATCGAGAGGAGCCAGATGAGGTGGCTCGGGCATCTGATTAGGATGCCCCCCTGGTGAGGTGTTCCGGGCACGTCCAACAGGGAGGAGGCCCCAGGGACGACCCAGGACAAGGAGAGATTGTGTCTCTCGGCTGGCCTGGGAATACCTCGGGATTACTCCAGAAGAGCTGGACGAAGTGGCTGGGGAGAGGGAAGTCTGGGCTTCCCTGCTTAAGCTGCTGCTCCTGCGACCTGACCTCGGATAAGCGGAAGAAAAGGGATGTATGGCCTTTGGTTCCTCATTTTTGGTTTTGGTGCATCTCTAAACAATTAACAGTCCCCGCTTAGGAGTTGAAAAAAATGCATCAAGACAACATGCATTCTAGCTATGTTTTATTCTTTCGTTATAGCCACGAGTCCGCAGGCAAGACAAAAAGGTCTGTCCTTTACTTTGGTGAACAGACACCGGTAATCTTCTTCCCACCTATTTTTAAAGCTCCTGTTTTCCATCTTTTGTTTGGCCATTTTTGGGCAGGGGAGATGTAAATTTGCCCAAGAAGACTGGTAGCATGGTTGCTACCGACCACAACAGAAAAGGAGGGGGCATTTGCCCGTCTCGACTGATGCGCCAACACACTCCCAAACCATTCTAGGATTTGTAATATTAGCTAACAGTCCATGCACTATGTACTTGCGGGCCAGCTCTAATATACAATTGATATAGTCTTGCAGGCCAAATATAATTACATCGTGGGCCACATTTGGCCCCTGGGTCAGAGTTTGACATACATCACCTAGGTCTACCAAAATTGGTTGGCCTATGTAACAGCCCAAGACCTACAAAGAAGTCTCTTGGGGCCATACCCTAAACCTAACATAAGTCTGCCATCTTTTATTTACTTTCGAATTCTGCCCTATTTTATCCCCTTTTACAGATGATTTGGATTTTGGATTTAATGAACTCCTACCCATCTAATCTGATCAACTTCAAACTGTGCGCATTTTATCTAAAGATGTTGAACATGAAAAGGTATTAAAACCTTATTTCGTTGAACGCTGTTGCCATGGCGACAAGCCAAACTTTGTTTCGCCATGACGACAAAAGCGGTTTTCACTTCACCACAATTGCCCATTATCTTTTCAAAATGTCATACACTTGATGAGTATCCCGGCCGGAATACATCTACAATTATTTGTTCGCGTCACAGCGCCACCCACTGGAACACATGGCACACACAAAACTTCATGCTGTTATTCCTGCATGACAAGTAGTGCCTTTGACAAGTATTCATACCCCTTCACCCATTCACATTTTGTAACCTTATAATCAAAAACTGGCATGTATTTTGTTGACATTTTATGTGATACACGAATACAAAAGCACTTCATAATTGTGGAGTTTAAAAAAAAATATTTACCGTTATCACCATTTTACACGACTATAAATCTTAAAAATGTGGTGTGCATTTGTATTCATTGGATCCACAATGTGTCAGTACCCCAACTGTGCCAGTACCCCAACGTGGCCAGGGATGCAAAGGCCCTTAAAATGCTCACAGCTCTAGTTTTAAATTGGGATTGGATGTGCAAAAATAAATACAATAAATAAATACATACATCAGGAATGGGCCAAATACGTTTTCACAGCATTGTGCAATATATATTCACACACATGTATGCATATATGACATGCTGGTTAAGTTACTGTTTCGATCTCACCTTGGCATTAAAGTCGGGTGGCAGTGTTTTTGCTCCAGTGAGACGCTTGACAAGAAATGCCTTCCAGTTAGAATGCTTATGCTGTATGCCTGCAAAATATATTGCATAAAAACTCATACGACTACCAGCCTGACAAAAAAGACATCACAGAGGAGTACAGCTTGACGGGCTCGAGCTCACTTTTTGGAGGTACAAGAGGTTTTCCACTAGAGGCACACCAGCCCACAGGATGAACCTCTGGGATACAGAGATTACACCAGAAGTCCTTACTGCTGTCAATGTCAAAACCTTCATAACGCAGGAGAGCCTTGAAGCCTATGGAAAGAAGCAGATGTTAGTACCCGACCGATTTATTGACAGGCCTACTTATCAGGCATATAACCGATAAATCGACATTGGTCAATATGAAACCAATGTACTTTTTTGCTGCGTGAAAACTGTTTGGCTGCTCTTATTTGCCTGTGCTGCAGTGCACGCTGCTCTAGTACCACACAGAGGCACATAGCACACACATGGTTGAGAGAAGCGACTAAAGAAATTGCATGTTTGTTTTTTTATTCCATGGTAAACTGTGACTTTGTAAAACAATGTTACGCCATACTTTAGTGACTCAAAACAATAACGTCCCCTTGAAAACACAATGTGCATGTCAAGGAAAGCAGTCCTGTTTTTTAGGTTATTTTTAGGTAAGTTTTAGAGACCGTATCACACCGTTAACATGTAAGTTGCATCTAAGTTCTAAAATCAAGATATGTGCAACAGTTAAAAGACCAAGCTTATCCTGTCAACATTGGCACTCCATAGTTCTGGACTTACAAATGATGTCTGCAGAAAAAAAGTCCCCCCAAAATAGTGATTTGATTTTCAGCCAGATTTTGACCCGCCCACATCACACGTCACAGCCTGACACATCAAATACAGAAGGCGATGATGACATTTCCTCATTGAACTACTATATGTATTCTGCGGTTTAATTTTTGCCTATATTGAAGGTCTGGATGTTTTTTTAAGACAATGACTAGTGAAAATAGTGATTGTCAAACATTTTAACAGGCTTGGTTTTTATTTTTAAATTGATCCTTAAAATGCCTTGTAGAGGAAATAAGACAAAGCCACGTCATCCCACATGGGTCAAGTCCACATGTATAAACGGGGTTTCACCAGCTCAATTTTGTATTGATTGCGTCACAAATACCTCTAAGACGTTTGAAAACAGTTCCTATGGATGACATAGGCGTTTCTGTAGGTTGCATGGTGGTGATGTGACCAGTGGGCTTTGTGTGACAGAGGCGGACTTTGATGGGCACTGCTTGCAGACTTGATATGCAATGCTGGACTTTGATTTGCACACACGGTCATTGTGAGGTGTTTGTACAATTTTAATATAACCACATAATAAATACGCAATTTTTCAGAATATTAAATTAGCGCTTTAGCATAATTTTGGGGTGCTATAGCTGTTGTGCAATGGTACACAAATGGACAAAAATTTTGGTATCCCACAGTGGTCACAGAAATAACTTGAATCTGACAAAAGTTAAAATAAATAAAATGCAATGAAAATTAACCAATTAAAACCAGACATTGCTTTTGAATTGTAGTTCTAGTAAAAAACAAAAAATACAAAAATAATTTTAAAAAAACTCAAATTCATGAAACAGGCCTGGACAAAAATAATGGTACCCCTAGAATGTATTGAAAATAAGTTGACTACAGCGACACGTTCAAACAAGGTGTGTCCTCAAATTAGTACAGGTCTTTTCAAACTTGTAATAACTCAGTCAGTCTATTTAAAGGGTGACAAGTAATCACTGTGCTGTGTTGGTGACATGGTTTGTGTCAGGTTCAAACAACCTAGAACATTTAATAAACAATAAACAAGGAAGGAAGACAAGAGATGGTTCTTTTACTCCCGAGGAGAACGGACTGAATTGTTCGCAGTAACAATCTCCTACCGCTCTGAGCACACTCTGCCGATCCCCCTCTTTTTATTTCCTTAGGGCTGTTCCTAATTACACAAACGTTGCTGCTGCTATCTTGAGATAAGGGCACACACAGCAGCAATATTAAACAATCACATATATGACTGATTGTGCAGATGCAGATGTGTCATCAGCGCTGATTGCTTTAACCTTTGACCGCAAAATGTTACAGCCGCTATCTTTTGATGAGGGCACAGTCCTCTTCACAGACTACGTCAACTTTTATGATACAAACAAGGTTATATTGCTGAATAAATGCTTTCCAATACTATAAGAGTAAATATGGGATAACTAATGTACATTTATTCTAACAGTTTGTACCACATTAAACATGGATCAGAGGATGCGAAGGAAAGTTGTCTCAGGAGACCAGAAAGAAAATTATTGACAATCACGTTAAAGGTACAAGACCATCTCCAAGCAGCTTGATGTTCCAGTGACAACAGTTGCATTTACAGTCCCCTCCAAAGGTATTGGAACAGCAAGGTCAATTCCTTTGTTTTTGTTGTATATGACTTTTGAATTTCAGATCAAAAGATGAATATGAGACAAAGGTTCAGAGTTCCAGCTTGTATTTCATATTTACATGAAACAAAAGAGAGAACACCTCATGTTTGAAGCCACCCACTTTTCAAGTGAGCAAAAGTATTGGAACGTGACTGGTGTTACCTGTTGCTCAGGTTTTGCCTGTTAGCTTGATTGCTTAAACATTAGTGCTTGTTTTTAGCTTTGGGTTTCGTTTCACCTGTGAAAGCTGGATTTGCTGTTACGCAAACATGAAGACCAGAGAGGTGTCTATGGGAGAAAAGCAAACCATTTTGAAGCTTTGAAGAGGGAAGATCGATCAGAGCTCTTGACAAACATTGATCAGAGACAATAGAACAATTTGGAATGTCCCGAAAAAGAAAAACTGAAAAATTAACCTCTACCAAAGTGATGGAAAGGCCAGAGTATGGAGAAAGAAAGGATCTGCTTATTATCTAAAACACAAGCTCCTCTGTGAAGCATGGTGGAGGTAATGTCATGGCTTGGGCTTACATGGCTGCTTCTGGAACGGGCTCACTACTCTTTATTGATGATGAAACTCATGATTGTAGCAAAAATATTAATTCTGAAGTCTAAAAAAGTATTTTGTCTGGCAATTTACAGAAAAATGCATCCAAACTAATCGGCGGAGGCTTCATCATGCAATAAGACAATGCCCCAAAACACACTGCCAACACAAGGGACTTCATCAGGGGAAAAAAAGTGGAAGTTCTTACTTTGGCCAAGTCAATCACCGGACCTTAACCCAACAGACCATGCATTTTACCTCCTGAAGAGGAGACTGAAGGGAGAAACCCCGAGAAACAAACAAGAACTGAAAGAGGCTGCAGTAAAGACCTGGAAAAGCATTTCAACTGAAGAATGCAGTCTGGTGAAGTCAATGGGTCACAAGCTTGATTCAGTTATTGCAAGTAAGGGTCATGGCACCAAATATTAAATGTTCTTCACTTTAATTTAATGTATGTTCCAATACTTTTGCTCCCTTGAAAAGTGAGTGGCTTCAAACAAAAAGGTGCTCTGTCCTGAGTTGTTTAATACATCCAGATGTACAGCGGCTGAAATAAGTATTTAACACATCACCATTTACCTCATTAAATATATTTCCAAAGGTGCTATTGACATGAATATTTCCCCAGATGTTGTAAACAACCCAAGTAATCCATACATACAAAGAAAGGGGAACAAATAAACTCAGAAATTAAGTTGTGGGTAATAATGTGAAATGACAAAGGGAAAAAGTATTTAACACGCCAGCTGGTATTTATTTAGTACTTACTACAAAAGCCTTTGTTTGCAGATTTTGTCAAGAATGTCATCCTTCAATAATGTGAAGTTTACCAGTACCATTTTGAGTTAGGCAGCCCCACACCATCATGTTCCCACCTCCGAACCTCACTGTTGGTATGGCGTTTTTAGGGTGATGTGCAGTACCGTTTCTCCTCCAAACGTGGTGTGCATTATGGAATCCAAAGAGTTAAATTTTGCTCTCATCCAGATTTTATTCTCCCAGTATTTAACTGGTTTTTCCATATGTTATTCAGCAAACTTTAAACGAGCTTTGACATACTTTTTTTTTCTACCCAGCAATGGGTCTTGCGTGGTGAGCGTGCATACAGGCCATGGCGGCAGAGTACATTACGCACGGTTTTCCTTGTGACAACAGTACCTGCTAATTCCAGGTTTTTTTTAAGCTCTCCATAAGTGATCCTTGGCTCTTGGACAACTCTTCTGATTATTCGTTGCACTCCTCTGTCAGAAATCTTGTGAGGAACACCTGATCGATGCAAATTTATGGTGGTATGATTGGCTTTCTACTTATATATTGTGGCCCCAACCGTGCTCACTGGAACGTTCAGAAGCTTAGATATTCGCCTGTAACCAATGTAATCATTATGTTTTGCAATGATCTTGAGACAGCTCTCTGCTCTTACCCCTCATGAGATGTGTCTTGACTCAGACCTTGGCAATGAGAACATTTTGTAGGCCATCAGTTAGGAGTGAACCAGCTGGTATTGATTTGCACTGACAAGGCGCTTCCCAAAATGGTGGCCATTTAGCCACGATGATCAGCCGGGCTGTCTTATCTAGTGTTAATACCTACACCCAGGAAGCCCAATAGAAGACGTTCTGTGAGGTCATGTGACTTTCTTTTGTCGTTTGATTGGTGAACTCAACTTTAACGTCACTAGCGCTTAAATTAGATTGGCGCAAACAGTGCCCAATGCGGAAGTTGAAGTCGTAGTCTCCCGCACGAAATAGTTGATAAATAAGATAATAATTGATAAAAACCGACAGCGACGGTGACCCCCATATATATACGATTCACGTAAATGGCCTAGTTTGAGTTCAAAACGGCGGATTTCGCCACAAGGCAACTGATTTGCACGTATGTTTAATGTATGAAAAGTGGTATATGAATAAATTTAATATGATTTAATTTAATTTTGTTTTTCTCCCGCTTCGTAAAATGCTTCAATTCCCCATCCAGCCGATTATTTAGGCTCACAGGCTTTCCCAGCGGCTAGGAGCAGCACATCATTGGGGTAGACAAGGCCCGATGCCGCTTGGCACCTAATTTAAGTATATTACAGCAACGTAAATTTGAAGTGTTGATGAATTTAGACCACTCTATCCTGCTTTTAAAAAAAAATTTAAATGGTCTGACAGCTTAAGTTAGCCTACTAATATTTACAACCAAAGATTTAGAATATTGCTTATCTTGAACTAAAAAGTTTCAATGTGAGAAAAGTCACCCATTTTTTCTTTATGTAGTTGGTGTTCTCATGTCTGGATAATCTTATACCCTTATCCAATTTTGAAGTAATTTTGTTGCATCCCATGGATTTAAGTCTTCATATAAACTCCTGTAGTAACTCAGATTCTCTTCTTTAGAGTGTTCTTTCAGATGTGTTAAAATAATGCCTAACCTGCAGATATTTTTAAAAGTTATTTTTCTAAACCATGTTGATTCTTCAGAGCTTTAGAAATTTTGAATGGCTCCTTATGGACTAAGTTCAATTTCTCTAACCACCCAGGTCTGATACTGCCACATCTTCATCCATCCATCTATTTTCTACCGCTTATCAGAGGTCGGGTCGCGGGGGCAGTAGCTTTAGCAGGGACGCCCAGACTTCCCTCTCCCCAGCCACTTCATCCAACTCTTTCGGGGGGGATCCCGAGGCGTTCGAAGGCCAGCCGAACGACGTAGTCTCTCCTGGGTCCTGGGTCGTCCCCGGGGTCTCCTCCCGGTGAAACGTACCCGGAACACCTCACCAGGGAGACGTCCGGGAGGCATCCGAATCAGATGCCCCAGCCACCTCATCTGGCTCCTCTCGTACTCGAAGGAGCAGCGGCTCTACTCTGAGATCCTCCCGGATGACCGAGCTTCTCACCCTATCGCTAAGGGAGAAACTCTGCGGAGGAAACTCATTTCGGCCACCTGTATCCTGGATCTTGTTCTTTCGGTCACGACCCACAGCTCGTGACCATAGGTGAAGGTAGGAACGTAGATCGATCGGTAAATCGAGAACTTCGCCTTTCGGCTTAGCTCCTTCTTTACCACAACGGATCGATACAAAGTCTCCATCACTGCACCAATCCGCCTGTCAATGTCCCGTTCCATTCTTCCCTCACTCGTGAACAAGACCCCAAGATACTTGAACTCCTCCACTTAGGGCAGGATCTCATCCCCGACCTGGCGAGGGCACGCCACCCTTTTCCGACTGAGGACCATAGTCTCAGATTTGGAGGTGCTGATTCTCCTCCCAGCCGCTTCACACTCGGGTGCGAACTGCTCCAGTGAGAGTTGGAGGTCACGGCTTGATGAAGACAACAGAACCACATCATCAGCAAAAAGCAGAGATGCAATACTGAGGCCACAAAACCGGACCCCCTTTACGCCTCGGCTGCGCCTAGAAATTGTCCATAAAAGTTATGAACAGAATCGGTGACAAAGGGCAGCCTTGGCGGAGTCCAACCCTCACCGGAAACAAGTCCTACTTACTGCCGGATATGCGGACCAAACTCTGACTCCGGTCGTACATTGACCGAACAGCCCATATCAGGGGGTTTGGTACCCCAAACTCCCGAAGCACCCCCCACAGGACCACCCAAGGGACACGGTCGAACGCCTTCACCAAGTCCACAAAACACATGTAGACTGATTGGGCAAACTCCCATGCACCCACGTTTGGGCCTGCCACGTCGGACCGGCATCTTCCCCCACCATCGGAGTCAACTCACCACCAGGTGATGATCAGTTGACAGTTCCGCCCCTCTCTTTACCCGAGTCTCCAAGACATGCGGCCGCAAGTCCGATGACACGACCACAAAGTCGATCATCGAACTGCGACCTAGGGGGTCCTGGTGCCAAGTGCACTTGTGGACACCCTTATGCTTGAACATTGTGTGCGTTATGGACAATCCGTGATGAGCACAGAAGTCCAATAACAGAATATCGCTCGGGTTCTGATCGGGGGGCCGTTACTCCCAATTACTTCCAGGCCTCACTGTCATTGCCCACGTGAGCATTGAAGTCCCCCAGCAGACCGATGGAGTCCCCAGCGGGAGCGCTCTCTAGCACCCCCTCCAAGGGTTCCAAAAAGGGTGGGTACTCTGAACTGCTGTTTGGTGCATAGGCACAAACAACAGTCAGGACCCGTCCCCCCACCCGAAGGCGGAGGGAGGCTACCCTCTCGTCCACCGGGGTGAACCCCAACGTACAGGCGCCGAGCCGAGGAGCAATAAGTTTACCCACATCTGCTCGGCGCCTCTCACTGTGGGCAACTCCTCTTGAGAGGACTGGGACCAGAGCCCAAGCTGTGCGTGGAGGCGAGTCCGACTATATCTAGTGGGAACTTCTCGACCTCACACACCAGCTCGGGCTCCTTCGCTGCCAGAGAAGTGACATTCCACGTCCCTAGAGCCAGCTTCTGTAGCTGGGGATCGGATCGCCAAGGTCCTCGCCTTCGGCCACCGCCCAGCTCACACTGCACCCGACCCCTATTGCCCCTCCCACAGGTGGTGAGCCCATGGGAAGGGGGACCCACGTTACCCTTTCGGGCTGTGCCCGGCCGGGCCACATGGGTGCCTTCGAGCCCCACCTCCGGGCCTGGCTCCAGAGGGGTGCCCCGGTGACCCGCGTCCGGGCAAGGGAAACCTGAATCCATATTGTACTCGTCATAGGGGTTTTTGGAGCCGTGCTTTGTCTGGTCCCTCACCTAGGACCTGTTTGCCATGGGTGACCCTGCTAGGGGCATAAGGCCCCAGACAACTTAGCTCCTAGGATCATTGGGACACACAATGATAAGGTGACGGCTCAAGGAGGGGACTGCCACATCTTTTCTCAATAAAATAAAAAATAAACAAAATAAATAAATAAAAAATCTCTTAAATAGGATCTGCCTGACAAAGTGAAGCAGACCAAAAGATCCTCAAAAGCTACACATTATACAGAGGTCTAAAGAAAATCATGAACAAATAAGAAATTGAGATCTATCAATGTCAAAAAGGTTATAAAGCAAATTCTAAAGCTTTGGGACTCCAACAAACACCAGTGAGAGCCATAATTTACAAATGGCGAAAACAGAGAACAGTGGCGAATCTTATCAGGAGTGGCCGGCCTTCCAAAATTAACCCAACAGCACAGCGATGACTCATCCAAGAGGTCCCCACAACATCATCCAAAGAACTGCAGGCCTCACTTGCCTCAGTTAAGGTCAGTGTTCATGACTCCACCATAAGAAAGAGACTGGGCAAAAATGGCCTGCATGGCAGCGTTCCAAGAGAAAACCCACTGCTGAGCAAAACGTACATTAGGGCTCATCACAATTTTGCCAGAAACATCTTGATGATCACCAAGATTTTTGGGGAAATACTCTGTGGTCTGACGAGACAAAAGTTTAACTTTTTGAAAAGTGTGTGTCCCATTACATGTGGCGTAAACGTAACACTGCATTTTAGAAAATGAACACCATACCAACAGTAAAATTTGGTGGTGTTAGTGTGATGGCTTGGGGCTGTTTTGCTTCTTCAGAACCTGGAAGACTTTCTGTAAAAAATGGAACCATGAATTCTGCTGTATACAAAAAAATTGCAGCTATTCTAACTAACATTAAAAAGTACTGCGTACTAACAGTGATTTATTTGCTAGAGTCCAAAAATTCAAAGTAAGTCAGAAAAGCAGGAACACTCTTAAAGGCAATGCAGGTTCAGAAACAGCCAAGTAACAAATAAAATAATCATGGGACTCCTACATAGTTTCTTTTCCTCCGATTTGTGAGATTGTAAAATTATTTCTTTTTCTGAGTAGGCTCTGTGATGTGTTTTTTTTTTTTAGGTGTAGACATTACATTTGAAGAGAATCAGCGAAGAAACAAATAAAACACTAATTTCTTGTGTATAATGCACATTTTCCCCCCCAAACATTGTAGAAAGTCAATAGTGCGCATTATGCATAGGTATAAGGGAAAGTGGGAAGAACTTTCACATTTTATAAATGTATGCCACCATCTAGAGGTTATGAAAAAGCTGTACACCTTCATTCCAGGTGTACACTTTTATTCTAATATGCCACCGACATCTAGATATGAGAAAGGTATACATTTTCATTCCAATATGCCACCGCCACAGAGGTTATGAGAAAGGTCTACACTTTTATTCTAATATGCCACCGCGACCTAGCGGTTATGAAAAAAGTGTAGCCTACACTTTCATTTCAATATGACAAGGGTACGTATGACTGCATAATATGTACAGTTGTGCTCATAAGTTTAAATATCCTGGCAGAATTTGTGAGTTTTTTTTTTTTTTTACAACTGATGACTGAACAACAACCATTAATTTCTTTATGGTTATGTTTTGTTCATAATGCTTTTCTGAAATACTTGACAGTTTAATTTGAATCCCATTAAAATAAAATTAAATGTATTTCGCCTGGCCCTTCATGGTTTTTTTAAACACTTGTACCCATGTTATAAATTCTGCCTGGGTAGTCAAACATATGAGCACAACTGTGTGTTTTCTCATTTACTAAATAAAAGTAGGGCTGTGAATTTCAAAATAACAGCAAGTAAATAAAAAGAAAGTATTACGTGTTCAAATAAAGTGCTTAAGAATAATTATTGCCTGTCGGTGTAAATGTGAGTGCAAATGGTTGTTTAGATGTCCCCGGTGATTGGCTGGCGACCAGTTCAGGGTGTCCAACATCGCGTGGACATCTGGGACAGTGCCTCTGGATTGGCAGACTGGGGTGGTGGCCCCCCTTTTTAAGAAGGGGGACCGGAGGATGTGTTCCAACTATAGAGGGATCATACTCCTCAGCCTCCCTGGCAAGGTCTATTCGGGGGTGCTGGAGAGGAGGGTCCATCAGGAAGTTGAATCGCAGATTCAGGAGGAGCAGTGTGGTTTTCGTCCTGGCCGTGCAACAGTGGACCAGCTCTACACCATCGGCAGGGTCCTCGAGGGTGCATGGGAGTTCGTCCAACCAGTATACATGTGTTTTGTGGACTTGGAGAAGGCGTTCGACCATGTCGTTCGGGGGGTCCTGTGGTGGGTGCTTCGGGGGTATGGGGTACCGAACCCCCTGATACGAGCTGTTTGGTCCTTGTACGACCGGAGTCAGAGTTTGGTCCGCATATCGGACTCAGTAAGAAGGACCTAAGCCGAAAGGCGAAGCTCTTGATTTACCGGTCGATCTACGTTCCTACCCTCACCTATGGTCACGAGCTGTGGGTCGTGACCGAAAGTACCAGATCCCGGATACAAGCGGCCGAAATTAGTTTCCTCTGCAGGGTGTCCGGGCTCTTCCTTAGAGATAGGGTGAGAAGCTCGGTCATCCAGGAGGATCTCAGAGTAGAGCCGCTGCTCCTCCACATCGAGAGGAGCCAGATGAGGTGGCTTTTTAGATCTTTTCATTATCTTTATTTTTTAGTAATAGCTATGGATGTCCCGACCTGATCTTTCAGATCGCAAATCTGTCCCATCAGCAAAAAACGAGCATCGGATCAGACCGACTATGAAATCAAAGTTTACCACTCTGATACAAGCAGTTCATTCCATGCTCCACTCCAGCACTTTTATTTGGCTTTACTAAAAGCACCTGGATGGCATGCAGATCCCACGTGATCACAACTAGAGGTTGCTAAGGTGCTAACATAGTAGTAAGGAGTAAGAATTAATGTTGCTTACTTAAAGTAATTTATTTACACTTCAGTTTATGTTGACTGTAAAACTTAACTCACGTTACAAAACAATTACACCTATTGAATGTTCAAATACATCAGAGCCTTCGTTTCTCCATTTCTGTTCATAAAATTATTATTATTATTTTTTTTTTTTTTTTAAATCCCTAGCTCAAAGCTAACAAACAATGAATGAAAAACACCATTGAGGAGCTAACATAAATTAGCATTGAACTCTTAACACATATCTCTCAAATATTGCTACACAAATGCCACATATAAATAGGCAATATAATCTCTGTCATATATTCTTCAAAATCTGAAAAACGAGTTGTATTAGCTCGTGACTTCTACTTTCTTTGTTACTGCAAATGTTAATCTCATTGCGTGTATCACACTGACCGAAAGAGGCCAAGATGTGCACAGCGATTGTCAATAAAACTAAACCCCATTTGCATCATGAAGTTCAAAAGTGTATTGCTGTGCATGTGGAGAATGCAAATGTTCCCACCATATACTGACAGTAAAAAAATATATATATATTAAAAAAAAAAAATTGAACTTCATTATTTAATTTTTTTTATGTTTTCTGATGTATTCTTATTTAATTTTATTTGGTTTACATATGCTTATTTTTAAGTTAAGCGGGTGGTTCTGTTGCAATTTAAATATATATTTTGTTATTGGTTTTACTATAGTTATTTTTCAGGATTTGCTAATTATTGTATTCAATTGTAGTACATCCTTATTTTTAAAGTTACTTTATGTATGTAAGTAACCCACTAGATAATAAATGGGTCCGTTTTACCACATACCTACTGTTGCTGATTATTGTTCGCTGAGTAATATCACTTCATCAAGACTTTTCTAACATTCCATACTACAAAATAAGTAATGTATGTATGATTATTGCTGATATTGGATCGGACAGATATCGGTATCAGCCAAAATTCAATGCCGCAAAAAGGGATCAGAAGTAAAAAAAAAAAGTTGGATCGGAAAAGGTGATAAAATTACAAAGGTTACTGTTTTAATAACTGATAGACCTCCAAGACACAATGGAAATTTTAGGGACGAATTTTCAGAACTGCTGTCAGTTATCTGACTGACTAGAACTATTTTACTTTAACATTCATGTTGACAATAGCATGGGTAAAAAAATCCCAAGAACTCTGCTATACTGGACACATTTGAGCTCTCATCTAGTCCAACTCACACTCAAGGTCACATCTTAGACCAAGTAATCTCTGAGGATGATGAGATTTTAATCAGTTGACATTCAGGACTTTGCTATTTCTGATCATTTGTGTGTTATTTGAATTCCAGATTCTCACAGATTCAGGCAACCTCTGTGTCTATTAAGAAAAGGTACAGCCTATAAATGAGAGTACCAGCGCTAGGTTTATGGACACCATAGCTGTGTCACCAGCAGTGAATGCAGAGACAGTCAATGAACTTGTATACAAGTTCACCTGGAAAATCTCAAATGTCATGGATGCTGTTGCTCCTATTAAAACTAAGAAAACCTTGAGCAGACCTAAAACACCATGGAGGTGCACTGTGTTGGTAAAGGCCTTTTCAATCAAAGTGTAGGAAACCAGAACGTAGGTGGAGAAAAACTAAACTCCATATTTACTTCAACCCCTACAAAGAGTTAGACAGGACCAGACAACATTTCTCTTAATTCATTATTAAGGACCTGACACAATATTGCACTCTGTTGGCTGTGGCTCACAAGCTTAACCCCCGACCCCCTCCCACATCCAATCTGATAGAAATTACTGGTTGCACACTTACACAACACTGCATACACTTTTGTTTTATACATTCCATTATAGATACACATCCAGATATCCTTATAAACATATAATTGCATTACAGTTAGTCGCACTGACACAACAAACGCATAACATATCAACATAGGGTGCATTGGGAAGTTCACTCCGGGTACGCTCCCTTCACCAACTCAGCGCGTTTTAGCGTGTTAGCGTGTGTGTGCCACTCAATACAAGTAAAACTGAAACATTCTATATGGCGGATGTACTGACGTATCCCTAGCAATAGCCAACGTTCATTAGTAAAAGTATAGAAAGTGGAGCATACACTGTCTCTGGGTGCCGCGCTCCAGGGGCGCGATGGGAGCAACGGACTGAATTTCCGAACGGACCTCATACACAGGTGAAGCTAGGATTGGTCCGAGACTGCATGACGTCACGACGGGAAGCAGTTTTGGCCACAAAACATGCAGGCTGAAGCTTGGACGCGTCTCTTCACCATGGGCGTTGTTCTGAACCAAGTGGAGGAGAGCCGAGCACTGAACATTTTCCAAGCTTATTGTTTGACTTTGCATTTTCGAATAAATTGTTAAACTTTCCATCCGGCCGAATCAATGAAGTTTAACCTCGACCAGAATAAGAGAACCGGGCAATAGAGGTTTGTGCGGCCGACGGGTTGTACCTGGGCCGGGACTTTTCCTAAGCAGAAAGCCTTTTTCTAAATTTCTGCCGGATCGTCTCGCTTCACTCTCTCCCAGTGCTGTTTAAATTTAAGTGGCACAAACAAACTTACAAATAAGGGTACGTTTTTAAGAATTGAAAAGGTTGGGAAAAGTGTGTTTTTGTCTGCGTCTCTGTGTGACAGGGTTAAAGTCCCTGGCGGGATATCAGCGTGTTGCCGACTAAACAGGTTTGAAACCCTTAGATTCAGCTGGCACGCAAATCTTTAAAAATTGGCAAATTCTACAAGGTTGAGATTCCCAAACTCCGCGACGACAGAAATTTTAAATTATCTGAAGGGATTTATATCCAGAAGGAGCTGTGAGGCGAAGAAAAAGAATGGTTATGGATATGGTTTTAGGTTGAAAAGCCTGTGCACAAAATAGATGGATTGGTGACTCCACTCCGTGATAAAAGGAACATTTGATTGTTTGTAGTCCATTCATGGCGGTTTAATAGTCTCCAACAAATTTGACATCCTGTGAGAGATAAAATTAGGCTCGCTCACGGAATAAAATATTTGGGGCAAATTGCAGGGGTCTTAAAAGCAGAACGAAAAAAAAAACAGTTCTTACGCCAAAGGTTCCTAGAATATAATTAAGTAATTATCTTAAAAACAGCAGAAAGTTTGTTTGAAGTCGATCGGAAAAAAAAAAAACTAATTAGGTCGTTACAGTAAATGAAAGGAACACATAGGAAGGTTTAAGTCCTGGCCTGTAAATTAGTGAGCAACTTCGATTGTGATTGTGGGGTCTGTTTGGATAGCGCTATAGAAAACTGATCAGATTTCTGTGTGTTTTTATTATGACAAACTGGCCGAATACAATGGGGAGGTGAAATGCACAATGGCTTCCGCCGCAAATACAGGACAAGGGACTTGGGGCAACGCTATATGCAAGCTTGCTACAAAAATAATCGAAGAGTGCCCGTCAAACAAGGTTGCAACCGAAATATTAGATTTGAACAAATGGGCAAATGCAAACATGTTTGATGGAGGTCTTGGTCCATATCCGGGCCCGGCTCCCACCAAACAACAACTGTTAATAATTTTAGAAAGACAAAAACGACAATTGGAAACAACAAAATCCACAAAATTAGCTACTATATTCGACAAAGCAAAACATGGAAAAAAATTAAGAAAGTTAAATGATGAGGTGAGATTTACAAAGAAAGTAATCGGAGACGTTGAAATATAAATTGTGTTCACAGGAACCTCATGATACTCACACGTCCCATTCGGGAGGTTCCGAGTGGTGGAGGCAGGGCCCTCCCCCGTCCCTCGGAACATAAGCCCCCGGACCCTTTTACAGACACGTGTGAAAAATCACAGATAGGGGAGGGGTGCGCCAACCCTCCCCTGTACCAACCTGGGCCAAATGCCCTAATCAGAGAATTATTGAATAAGGATAAAAGTAAAATAATAACAACAAATCAACTGGCGGTAATACATATCAAAGAAGGTGTCTTAGAGGCTTGTGATTATATAAATCGAGAGAGACCATGTGTTATTTTTACAGCACGAGTGTGTGCATTAGAGGAGTGAAACAAAACAGGAAAAATAAATAATTGAAGAGAAGGTAAGAAAATTAAGAGGAAATTGAGGAAAAGTAAGATTGGCAGATAAGTTGAACAGAAAAGCAGAGGCAAGTGGAAAGGATTAGTAAATGGAGGATAATTTTTAGCAGATGTGGAGTTGTAGGATAAGGAAGAGATGGGAATATTTTTCCTCCTATTTAAATGGTCGTAATGTAAATTGGCTTGGTTTCTAAAAAAAAGAAAAAAAAAAAAAAAAAAGACTTTAATCAGATAACCGTGTTTGTGTCCATGAATAAAATTCAATGGGAATAACACCAAGTTAAACCAGTTACATCAAATGTAGGTATTCATTCAGTCATTGTTCTACAACACACTTAATATTTTGCTAAATTAGAACTTTTAATCTTCAATACGATTATAAACATGCAACAACACTAAAATGTTAACAGGAGAAATTGGTCCAGACAAACCACCACCAGGTGTTAACTAGCTGTTTTAATACAAATTAAAGCACAGGACCAAATTGTCTTTGTAGTTGTAAAATTTGGCAGACGATTTAAATTCAGGAGTTGTTGGGAGATGGATGGGATTTTGTACTAATTCTTTTCTATGTTCAGACCAAGAGGAGTTCTCCACCATTGAGCCACTCCCAGGTGCCATCCAAAACTGCCAAATCACATGCATTAATGAATGCTTGTTGTCTTGCAGAGGGGGTTGTTCCTTGGTTGTAAATAATCTGTGGGGTCACAATGGGGTCTGCATTGTATCATCCGTTTTATTTATTTTTTTTTAAATTTAAAACGGAATTGTTGACATTTTTGCAGATTTATTAGAAAATAAAAAAATAAATATCACAACACTATTCAGACCCTTTCCTCAGTATTTAGCAGACTCACCCTTTTGAGCGAATACAGCCATGAGCCTTTTTGAGAATGATGCAACAAGTTTTTCCACACCTGGATTTGGGGATCGTCTGCCATTCCTCCTTGCAGATTCTATCCAGTTCAGTCAGGTTGGATGGTGAATGTTGGTGGACAGCCATTTTCAGGTCTCTACAGAGATGCTCAATTGGGTTTAAGTCAGGGCTCTGGCTGGGCCATTCAAGAACAGAGTTGTTCTGAAGCCACTCCTTTGTTATTTTAGCAGTGTGCTTGGGGTAATCATTGTCTTGTTGGAAGGTGAACCTTTGGCCCAGTCTGTGGTACCGAGCACTCTGAAAGTTTTCGTCCAGGATATCCCTGTACTTGGCCGCATTCATCTTTCCTTTGATTAAAACCAGTCTGTCCCTGCAGCTGAAAAACACCCCAACAGCATGCCACCACCATGCTTCACTGTTGGGAATGTATTGGACAGGTGATGGGTTATGACCGTTCAAGTTGACACATTAACAATGTTTTGTCGTCACGCGCTAATAGCGATTCCGCCAACCGTGTTTTTCAACCGTTAAACCTTAAGTCAGGACAAACCGTCCCTGACGCTTGCGAAGCTTTGAGTGAAGATGAAGTTATAGTAAAAGCGTCGACTGTTCACTTCCCTATTCGACTGGTCACGCTCCCTAACCAATCAGTAACCGGTCCACATGCGTTCTTTCAGCCTTCACCGGAGTTTAACGACCTTGTGTTTGTCGCTGCATGCCACACCCCTCTTAGACGCTTCCCGGACAACCGTGCTGCTGACTCACAACCACACATGGAACGACATCCGCATCCCCACATCTACTAGGCTTTGCCTCTTGATCTGCTCCGACTTCCACGACTCACTCTTAGGGTCCCCATGATTGGTCACCTCCCACCAGACCTCTCCCCATTGCTTAGCTGTGGGGGAGTACAACTCACTGTTTCTTCGTGACACATTGCTCTCGTTCCGGTGGGACCTACTGAGGGTGATGACATCATCACAGTGGACCTGGCTACAGACCAACACCTGGTGATCCATACGCTAAGTACAATCCCAACTGCACCCGAAAGCGCGTCTCCCGCGGCTTCACCCACTCCCTCAGACTCCTCGCGAACCAACTCGCCGGCACCGGTAACACCGTGTGATAGTCACCCACTCCCTTATCCCGACTTTGAAACCCACGTGCAGCAGGTCCTAGCGGATGCTGACACCCTAATTTCCGATGACAAACGACAGCGTTTGCTAATCAAACACGCCACGTCATTCGCTAAGGACTCACTAGACTGCAGCCTAACTGACATGCACATGGTCCGCACATGGTCCGCATGGCTTAAACAGAACTAGACGTGGGTTTTCTCTCTCTCTCTCCAGAGAGACCTCGGACTCCCCGTGCACTTCTCTGGAACTTGCAAAGTGCACCTCTATGCCATTTTACCCACCCAGCCTACCCTTTCCTGATTGCTAAGCAACACGCTAAGAGAAACCATCTTAGTTCCCGACGCTTGCAGTGCAACCTTTAACTGAAATAGGCGGATCATAACCTCTCTGTTGTCGCTGCTCCGAACGGATTATGCTCACACACAGATGGTTACCACATTGATGAATGACATGCTACATGAACTCTATTCATCCATAGACAACGTAGCAATGGGTAGAATTCCTCCATACTTGGTACCCCTGAGCTTTGTCGAAAGCATCCTTTCTAAAGCTCTAGAGCAAGCCCCATTAGCCCTGTCCAAGCCCACTTGTCTTTCTCACTCGGGAGTTCCACTGTCTTGTACGTCAACCCCGACTTCCGAGAAATATCCTTCCTTGTTACTCTCGACTCCCGCAACATCTATCGCCTAAAAGACGTAATTCATGTTGGCATCTGGCAAAGCAAAACTTAGGTCCGAATCAGTACTCCCGCGGTAGTCGCCTATCATAATAGCAATCCTCATCTGTATCTGGCGCCAAATCTGCACGATGTCACAAAAGACATCAATTACCTGTGTTCCAGTAAGCCGTTCATCCGAGATGTAGCGGATGGGATTTGTGGCATGAAGCCCATGAAGCATGGGTTGCGGTGTAGAGCAGAAGCTACGCCTCGCTACGAGGTTACTACAACTCACGTGGAAATTGTTGGGTCCAAATGGCTAGTCAACACACCAGCCCTAAGCGCAACGCTGCGTTACGACCACCACGATGAGACTCGCCCTGCCAAATCAAACGCCCCCAAAGATGCCATCTCACATTTTGAGGACGTCGCCCTCTCCCACCTGCCACCCGACAATTATGAGAGCTAAATCAGTACAAATTGGAGGTTGATACTGAGACTCTTACACAGATTCAATTTGAAGGAACTCAGGCGAATGACATCACACACATTGACAACACCCTACGCGCCATTAGCACTGAGGGCATAACACCCGAGCTCCCGCTCATGCACTCCTGGTCCGCAGCAGATAACATCTTAATTGCTTTGGTCAGTCTCTGTTACTGCATGACTTTCGGCATCGCCTACCTGCTCTTCGAAAGACTCAGAACTTGCAGGGTCTTCTGAACCAGTGCTCAAATACGTGACCCAAAATTTTCCGTCGGAAAAGAACGACTGAACCCAAACCTAACCCCATACAGACAGGGGAGGAGCTCCTCCTTGACCTAAATAGACCCCCGGACCGCTCTACCCCCTTTTGAATCTAGACTAGGATTCAGATCTCCCCAAGATTAGAATCTCTACTTGGCACCTTCCATGTCCTTGATTGATGTCGGGTTCTATACCTGACCTCTGTTCCCCCTATGTGCCAAGTTGAAGCTAGCTACCTTTTCTCTCTTTTTCTTTCTCCTGCGTAGAGCCGTATTGCGTTTATCCTCGTTTTTGTTTGACTTTTGAGAACTCTACACCTTGTTAGTTTACCCATAGTTTTAACTTCGCCCCTGCCCCGAATTACTGATCTCACTGCCATCCCAATATACACACCTATGCACACCTATCCACAAACATCAACCCTGACACCGACACCTATATGCACATTTTGGCTGACTTTAAGTAAGAAGTTGCCATGAACAATTGTTACAGCCATAAGGGGGGTGATATGCAATATACTTGGGTAACTGCGTTGTTGTGTGTGTTCCTGCCAACCTGTGCCATCTTCCAACGAGACGTCGCCTAGATCCGCCATCGAGCCGACAAAGGGGGGATATGTAACGGACACGCCATCAAAGATGACACCAGACGACCACGGAGTTGCAAGATTCAACTTTGCACACAGACGGTTACGTTTTTATTCAACTAATACACGCTACACACAAATGATACAGGTAGTGGATTTTTATAGAAAATTTTATGAAATCTAACAGTAATCTACAGGGGAGCAATGAAGAGAAAAGCAAAATAAAGGACAGATAAACATTGGTAAAGGAGGCTGAACTTGTGATGTGAGGGTGGAATGAGCATGCACAGTGACAATGCATAAAGCTGGGGGGGTTCCTGTTACCTTTAATTTAAACCCAAATATGCACCAAACTGTACTTTAGTAGACCGCAAATTGGACTTACGTTGCATGGAACACCATTTAGGCAGGCTGGTACATCTTCCGAATGTTTGGCCGGTCCAGTCCGTACGGGGAATATGTTAAGAGTTCCAAATGTTCCAAATGGAGGGAGGCCGAAGCCCGTGGGTGGCGCTGGTCGCAGACGTGCGGTGCCCGTTTCCCTCCCAACGGAGCTTCGTCCGTGAGCTGCCCAAGTATCCGCGTGGGTAGCTCAGGGCGCTGGCTGGGCGCCCTGTGGCAGGGGGAGGTCAGGCGTGTCCTCGCCACCTCGTGGTGAGAGGTGGGGCTTCCTGGCTGAACCAGTCTTCGGCAAGGTGGCCAAGCGAGCAAGAGCCCAACCCTTCAGCTTGAGGTCAAAACTGATGGCTGAATATTCTCCTTTGGGATTTTCTGTTAAAGAGCAGAATTCATGGTTCCAATCACAGCAAGCTGTCCAGGTCCGGAAGGAGCTCAGCAGCCCAAGACCATCACACTAAAACCACCATGTTTGACTGTTGGTATGATGTTCTTTTTCTGAAATGCTGTGCTATATTTACACCAAATCTAATGAAACACACACTTTTCAAAAAGCTCAACTTTCATCTCGCCAGTCCATATAATATTCTACCAAAACTCTTAGGAATCATTCAGATGTTTTTTTGGGGTTTTTTTTCCCCCCAAACGTAAGACAAGCCTTTGTATTTTTTTGTCAACAGTGATTTTTGCCTTGGAACTCAGTCTCTTCCTTATTGTTGTTTCGTGAACACTGACCTTAACTGAGGCAAAGGACACCTGTAGTTCTTTAGAAGTTGTCCTGAGTTCCTTTGTGGCCTCCTGGTTGAGTCATTGCTGTTCTCTTGGGGTAATCTTTGTAGGCAATCTGGGAAGGTTCATCACTGTTCCATGTTTTCTCCATGTGAGGATAATGGCTCTCCCTATGGTTCACTGGAATCCTACAGCTTTAGAAGTGGCTTTTGTAACCCTATACAGACTCATAGATGTCAATAACTATTTCTCGACTAGTCTGGAGTTTCTTTGGATCGTTTCATTTAAGTGCAACTTTTTTAGATCTGTCCAACTTGATTTTGTCAAGATGATTCTAAGTGATTATTTGATCGAACAGGTCTGGAAGTAATCAGGCTTGGGTGTGATCAGTGAAAATTATCCAAAAACAGTGATAAGCCACAATTCATGATTTAACAAGGGGGCCAGGCAACTCGTTTTTTTCCCCGTCATATGTTTGCTAAATGCGGCACGGTGGCAGACTGGTTAGAGCGTCAGCCTCACAGTTCTGAGGACCCGGGTTCAATCCCCGGCCCCGCCTGTGTGGAGTTTGCATGTTCTCCCCGTGCCTGCGTGGGTTTTCTCCGGGCACTCCGGTTTCCTCCCACATCCCAAAAACATGCATGAATTGGACACTCTAAATTGCCCGTAGGCATGACTGTGAGTGCGAATGGTTGTTTGTTCCTATGTGCCCTGCGATTGGCTGGCAACCAGTTCAGGGTGTACCCCGCCTCCTGCCCGATGACAGCTGGGATAGGCTCCAGCACGCCCGTGACCCTAGTGAGGAGAAGCGGCTCAGAAAATGGATGGATGTTTGCTAAATGACTCGGCGAGGGTTCTCCACGTGTTGTGCAACTTCTTCTTTTTTTCCCGCATAGTCGGACTTGTTTTCCTCATACTCCTTATGGTTCATTCGCAAATGGTGGAACAGATTTGTCGTTGACCTGCTCTTGACAGTGACCGAATTTCAGCACATCTTAGATAAGTTATTTTGACTGACGTCAGTCTTGTCAAACTCATCTCCACGGTAGGGACGTAGACCCTTGTTTCATCCGCGAAAATGCGGACTCCTACATATTTCCTTTATGTGAAATCATGCAGTGTTTTGCTTGCCACTGAGTCACGTCACTGAATCATCTCTGCTGATTCTGCGAATAAGGACTTTTATGCACCTCTTCCTTTCTCTACTCATCATTTTCCATCCTTGCACCCGTTCGGTTGTTTTCTTTTTGAGACAGTATGAATACTCAATGCATTTCTTTAAAACCTTCACGATCTTATCATAGGCAAAATATAAACATAAATCACCCACCCCTAGGCGTGTCCCACTCAAAGTCCTGATCTCAACCCAATTGAGATGCTGACCACAACAAAGGTATTATACACCAGACATCCTAGGAATCTTGCTGAAGTGCAACAATTTTGTAAAGAGGAATGGTCCAAAATTCATCCTGATCGTTGCACGTCTGATCTCTAACTAGAGGAAACGTTTGGTTGACGTTACTGCTGCCAAAGGAGGGTCAACGAGTAATTAAATCCAAGGGTTCACTCCTGTGAACGTTAACATGTTATTTTCAATAAAAAAAACAATCCATATAATTGTTTGTGTGGTATTAGTTTGAGCAGAATCTGTTTGTACATGTGAAGAAGATGAAGATCAGACTACATTTGATGACCAATTTATACAGAAATTTAAGAAATTAGAAAGCATTTACTTTTTCCTGCCACTGTAACATTTTTAGGCTGGTTAGAGCGTCAGCCTCACAGTTCTGAGGTGAGGGGTTCAATCCCCGTCCCCGCCTGTGTGGAGTTTGCATGTTCTCCCCGTGCCTGCGTGGGTTTTCTCCGGGCACTCCGGTTTCCTCCCACATCCCAAAAACATGCATTAATTGGAGACTCTAAATTGCCCGTAGGCATGACTGTGAGTGTGAATGGTTGTTTGTTTCTATGTGCCCTGCGATTGGCTGGCAACCAGTTCAGGGTGTACCCCGCCTCCTGCCCGATGACAGCTGGGATAGGCTCCAGAACGCCCGCGACCCTAGTGAGGAGAAGCGGCTCAGAAAATGGATGGATGGATGTAACATTTTTAGCCAGTTGCCGACACACTAAATTTGTTTCCCGACAAACACACACACACAAAACCACAAATGCATTCAGTAATTGTCTTACCTGCTAGCTTAACAATTTCTGCTATCCAGTACACCTTAGTCAAGTGGTTGGTGTCAGAGTTGAGCACTTCAATTCTCACCCCTTCTTCAATACCTCCCCAGCATGTCCCCATGGGGGCCTGAAACGATGTTATTGGAAAATTATTAATACTTGTTTAACCTCTGCAATGATTCATGTTCATACTTACATGCTTGAAACAGCTGACTGGCGCTCCAGATGTGTTATTGACACAGATATACTGACCCCAGTCAAAACTTTCAGTTGGAACCACTGGTAGAAACACACATGAATGTTTGTGGCACAGAGCAGGATTCAAAAGAACAGTACTGTGATCTTTGTAATCATCATTAGTGGTTATTAGAACTGTCAATCAATTCATTTTTAAGTCAGATTAATCACACTGTTGAATTTTGACGAATATATCACACAGTACTACATTTTGCTTTGAGATGGTATTTAAAACTTGCACTTTGATGAAAAGAGTTCACCGCTGCACAATCTGGAAATTACTATGCTTTTTTTCAAAAGTCCGATCGTTATGACTTAAAGCAAAATTTGCCACCGAGCACCCCAGTCAGTCTCCTCACTTATCTTTGCGCTGGCGTAAGCATTGATCTGATTACTGACCATATAGCAAACTGTGCCACATTTCAGATATCCATCCGCAGTTAAGGTAGCATGTGTGGTCAAAATAAATTGTGATTAATCTGAGTTAATACATGATTAATGCAATATTTTTTTGTGATTAATCATGAGTTAACGCTTTAACTTTGACAGCCCTAGATATCATACATACCGGCTTTTGATTTGGCCTGGTTCTGTTGACTTGCTTGGTACTGAGCATAAGCTGCCAATTTTGCCACAAGAGGTTGCTTCTGTAATACTTTTGCTTTTTTTGTTGGAGGCTTGCCCTTGTAAAATCCAAACAGAACAGAGTATGTGTTTGGTTTACTGTTGTACATACTATCCTGTAGATACAGTTTTAGGAAATAGCAAACACCTACCTGGAGTCTCGCTAATATGCTTGCTTTTTTGGAATTGGAAGAATAGCTCCTGGAACAAGAAACACTGCAGAAACGCTTTGTTTTGGAATAAAAGGCATCTCGGACTCCTATCATTCCACACATCTCACAGGTGGCTGTGGCACAAAAGAAAACGCGAGTACAGTGTGCAGTCAAGTCAATGGGTATTTAAACAGAAAACGCATCCCTCTCAACAATTACAAAAATACAGACGAGTAAAGAGAAAATGTATGGAACATTTAAATGTCTTCTTCCACCTTTGGTTTTCATTTGTTGAATTAACTGTATTTTCTTGTTGTATTTTCCACAGTATGCCTTCCCAGCATTTTTCATGGGTCTATGTGACCCACTCTACATTTAATCACGAAAAGTTTAATACTTCTTCTTTTCCTTTCGGCTTGTCCCTTTAGGGGTAGCCACAGCGCGTCATCCTTTTCCATGTAAGCCTATCTCCTGCATCCTCCTCTCGAACACCAACTGCCCTCATGTCTTCCCTCACAACATCCATTAACCTTCTCTTTGGTCTTCCTCTAGCTCTCTTGCCTAACAGCACCATCCTCATCATCCTTCTACCAATATACTCACGATTTCTCCTCTGGACGTGTCCAAACCATCGAAGTCTGCTCTCTCTATCTTTGTCTCCGAAACATCGAACCTTGGCTGTCCCTCTGATGAGGTCATTTCTAATTTTATCCAACCTGGTCACTCCGAGAGCGAACCTCAACATCTTCATTTCCGCCACCTCCCGCTCAGCTTCCTGTTGTCTCTTCAGTGCCACTGTCTCTAATCTGTACATCACGGCTGGCCTCACCACTTTTATAAACTTTGCCCTTTATCCAAGCAGAGAGTCTTGTGTCACACAACATACCTGACGCCTTCCTCCACCAGTTCCAACCTGCTTGGACCCGTTTCTTCACTTTTAGACCACACTCACCATTGCTCTGGACGGTTGACTCCATCTTTCTAACTGTTCCTCCACCTGCTCCTTGCTTTCACTAAATATCACAATGTCATCTGCAAACATCATGGTCCACGGGGATTCCAGTCTAACCTCATCTGTCAGCCTATCCATCACCACTGCAAACAGGAAGTGGCTCATGGCTGATCCCTGATGCAGTCCCACCTCCACCTTAAATTCGTCTGTCACACCGACAGCACACTTCACCACTGTTCTGCTGTCCTCGTACATGTCTTGTATTATTCTAACATACTTCTCTGGCACTCCAGACTTCCGCATGCAGTACCACAGTTCCTCTCTGGGTACTCTGTAATACGCTTTCTCTAGATCTACAAAGACACAATGGAGCTCCTTCTGACCTTCTCTGTACTTTTCCATCAACATCTTCAAGGCAAATAATGCATCTGTGGTACTCTTTCTAGGCATGAAACCATACTGTTGCTTGCAAATACTCACTTCTGTCCTGAGTCTAGCCTCCACTACTCTTTCCCATAACTTCATTGTGTGGCTCATCAACATTATTCCTCTATAGTTCCCACAGCTCTGCACATCACCCTTGTTCTTAAAAATGGGCACCAGCATACTTTTCCTCCATTCCTCAGGCATCTTCTCACGCGCTTGAACAAGCTGGTCAAAAACTCCACAGCCACCTCTCCTAGATGCTTCCATACCTCCACAGGAATGTCATCAGGACCAACTGCCTTTCCATTTTTCATCCTCTTTAATGCCTTTCGAACTTCCCCTTTACTAATCATTCCCACTTCCTGGTCCACCACACTTGCCTCTTCTACTCTCCCTTCTCTCTCATTTTCGTCATTCATCAACTCCTCGAATTATTCTTTCCATCTATCTAGCACACTACTGGCACCAGTCAACATATTTGCATCTCTATCCTTAATAACCCTAAGCTGCTGCAAATCCTTCCCATCTCTATCCCTCTGTCTGGCCAACCTGTATAGATCCTTTTCTCCTTCATTAGTGTCCAACCTGGCATACATGTCATCATATGCCTCTTGTTTGGCCTTTGCCACCTCTACCTTTGCCCTATGTCGCATCTCAATGTATTTCTTTCGCCTCTCCTTGGTCCTCTCAGTGTCCCACTTCTTAGCAACTTTTCCTAATATGATTTCCTGTACTGTGAGGTTCCACCACCAAGTCTCCTTCTCTCTTTTCCTCCCAGAAGATACACCAAGTACTCTCCTACCGGTCTCTCTAATCACCTTGGCTGTAGTGGTCCAATCTTCTGGAAGCTCCTCCTGTCCACCGTGAGTCTTCTTACACACCACCATCCTATGCTGTCTAGCCACACTCTCCCCTACCACTACCTTACAGTCGGTAACCTCCTTCAGATGAATCCACCTGCGTGCTTCTACCTCCACTCTTGTAGGTCACACTTTGTTCCTGCCTCTTCTAGAAAAGTGCTCACTACAGCCATTTGCACCCTTTTTGCAAAGTCTACCACCATCTGTCACTCCAAGTTCCTTTCCTGGATGCGGTACTTACCCAGCACTTCCTCATCACCCCTATTTCCTTCACCAACATGTCCATTACAATCTGCACCAATCACGACTCTCTCTCTGTCTGAGATGCTCGGAACTACTTTGTCTAGCTCCTTCCAGAGTTTCTCTTTCATCTCTTGGTCACATTCTACCTGTGGGGCATAGCCACTAATCACATTATACATAACACCCTCAATTTCAAGTTTCAGCCTCATCACTTGATCTGATACTATTTTCACCTCGAAGACATTCTTAGCCAACTCTTCTTAAATAACCCCGACTCCATTTCTCTTCCCATCTACACCATGGTAAAATAATTTAAACCCTGCCCCTAAACTTCTAGCCTTACGGGCTTTCCACCTAGTCTCCTGGACACACAATATATCAACCTTTCTCCTAATCCTCATGTCAACCAACTCCCGAGATTTTCCTGTCATAGTCCCAACATTCAAAGTCCCCACATTCAGTTCTAGCCTCTGTGCTTTTCTCCTCTCCTTCTGGCGAAGAACTCGCTTTCCACCTCTTCTTCGCCTTTGAGTTTAATACTAATATAACGAGTTTCGAGTTTAATACTAATATAACAGAATATATGAATAGATTTTCAAATAAGTTAATTTGACCCATAACATTACAAGAGCACTAAATGTGTTTAAATTCTGCCGATTTTAATTTCAGTAATGTTTTTAATGCTTTGTCACTTTTATATTATTATTATTTTTAATCCTTTGTTAATATCTCTATGTTAATTCACGATCAGCTGAGCCTTTGATATGCCAGCGGGTACTCAAATACAGATCCCAAAGGGCTGCAAATGAGTTAAAGGTCCATTTATTGAGGTCGGTCAGGCCACATGCGATAATACTGCAATATTCAAAATGTCATTTTCATTTAAAACTAAATTGTGAACTGAAATAAAATGTCCTTTTCATTTGGACATAAATTAAATAATAGAATAAAACAAAACATGACCGCTATCATGAATCCAAAAGAAATATATCAGGGAGTTTAAAAAACATTTTCAAATCAAATATAAACAAAGAACCACAGTAAAGAAGGAATTATATATTGGGTTGTCACACTTTTGAGTGTGAGAAAGAATAACCAAATACAAATTGGTCAATGAACCCAAACATAGACTAAATAATAATCGAATGAATATACTTACAAATGATATCAAGAACTGTCTTGTCCTAGCTTGTCCTGTTCCTCCCTCACAGGGTGCAGCACTACTGTCCTCTATAAAACCTAATTGTTTTTCTTTGTTTGTTTTTGTTCGATTTCGACAGCGAGTATCCCATCTTTCCTTGTGCTTATTGTTTTAGCCCAATGTTTAGCTTTTTTTTGGGCATCGGCGCTTACGTTGGTTTGAAGACTAAAATAAATGCTAAAACCCATCAGTGCAAAAGTGCAAGCAACGGTTTACCTTAGCTGTCTCAATGTTGGCATAGATGTATTTTATTGTTTCACTCACCCAGTTGACTGAGAGCTGACTTCATTGACGCTCCGCGCGGTGTAGGCTGAGGCTCAGAGCGCGTCAGACGCTACACATCGGGAAAAACTCCTTTGCACAATGTAATCTTATTCCAAGTGCTGCACTGAGATGACTGGTCATTAATTTCAACAAAGTTAAGAAACACTTTTGTTTGCCGCCGCTGCCGTTGGGCACAAGCATGTCATCGTGCCCATTCTTCTTCATTGGTTTACGCCGCTTCTTAGTTGCTTTATGCCACTTCTTCGCGGCTGGAGGACTAGGCATCGAAACTGGGAACCGACATTTTTAAATTTGAACGGTTCCGGGAGAACCGGAACGATAGTCCCGGTTCCAATCGGTTCTCGGTGACCAACCCTATCTGAAAGGAAGCACAATCTTGCTGATTCAATTTCTGACGAAGAGGGACAGTCATCTCAGAGTCGGTAAGCTATTTGGCCTTTAGCGACCAACATTAACGTCAACTAGAGGTGTCACAATTAATCGACAACAAATCGATCATCAAATTAATGGACAACTATTTTGATAATGGATTAATTGTTGAGAGCCATTATTTAACAAGTTAAAGACAAGAGTTTTCCACCCATTTTAAATTGCAATATCATTAAGATATCAGAGGTACAAGCTGCCAAGTTCATTAAAAGTTGTTTTATTAGGGTCTGAATAGTGACCTGCGAGGTCCCTATTGTATTTGTAGAAATTATTAGGGCCCGAGCAAGTGACCTGTGATGTCCCTATTGTATTTGTAAAAATTATTATTATTATTAGGGCCCGAGCAGCGACCGCTCCAAGGTTCTTATTGTTTTTGTAGAAATGATTATTAGTACCCGAGCAGGTGGACCTGAGAGGTCCCTGTTGTATTTGTAGAAATTATTATAATTATTCGGGCCCAAGCAGTGACCTGCGAGGTCCCTATTGTATTTGTAGAAATTATTATTAATATTATTATTTAGGGCCCGAGCAGTGACCTGGGAGGTCCCTATTGTATTTGTAGAAATTATTATAATTATTCGGGCCCAAGCAGTGACCTGCGAGGTCCCTATTGTATTTGTAGAGATTATTATTAATATTATTATTTAGGGCCCGAGCAGTGACCTGGGAGGTCCCTATTGTATTTGTCGAAATTATTCTTATTATTATTAGTCATCACAATCGAAGCCATTTTGAGGCACTATATGTGCAGAATAACTGGAAAAAAAATTGGCACACACATCGGGCCTGCTGAAAGATTTGATTAAAAAAAATGGCCCGACAGCACCCCCTAGAGCGATGCCGAAAGTACATCAAAGGACAACTCGGTGATCCTTATGACCTACGGCTCTGAAAATTGGTACGAGATCCAGACGCACAAAAAACTCCAACAGGAAATGATCTATGACCTTTTGAGGGGGAAAAGGTTGAAATTTTACAATTTTTTTCAGGGTTTATAGTTTTCTGAAGTCCTCCTACAACTTTCATCCGATTCGCTTCAAACATGGTGTATATCATCTCAAGACATGGGACATTAAAGGTTATCAAATGCTTTTTAATCCGACAAACTATATGACGGGGGCGGGCCTTCAAACAATTCATTCCATATTTCGCCACAAAACCGAAAATGCCTGAACTTGATCAGTCTCGTGGTATGTTTCACCTAGAGCTAAAAAAAATAGGCTCACACCTGTATCGACCCCAGACATACAAAAATGTCAGAGGCACGGATACACTAAACCCAACAGGAAGCGACCTGCGACTTCGTAATCGGAAGCTTCGACCTTTTTCGCAAGGTTGATGATGCAGTTCATCAAAGAGCTATTTGTGGTACGTCACACCTACACCGACCAAACTTGGCAGGCACGTGTAGCATCCTGACACCTACCAAATTGTAATTACAACCCATATCCTAAACTCAAAAGAAAATTATCTACGGCCTTTTAAATGTAACATTCACAGTATTTAAAAGTCCCACCATAATTAACCAACAATAGCCTATCAGGTCATAAAATCCTACCTCACTCTCTTTTCTGTCTCTCTACATCTTTCTCTCTTTCTTACATTGTTGTGCACAATAAAGGATTATTTCTACTGTAATACTTATTCAACGACGCATAGTTGGGGTACATATAAAACATTAGGTGGGAGCAGCACTGCTTAATATGTCACTCTGCATTTTGTCTAAGTTACATTTTCATAAATAAACATGGGATTTACCTTCAAATAACATATTTAGACATAAACGCCATAGTAACACATACAAACAAACAATACAACAATACTAACGGGTATATATTCATCATCACCTGTGAAAGACGAGTTTAATACAGTTTTTCGACTTTGTCATTATACTATTTTTTTGCTTACTGAAATAGGTAGCTCCACGGCTTTTTATAAAAACACACAAATGCTTTTTTCCCCCCCTGAATGTCTGACATAAAATCAGACTACAATGTATTCTGTTTTCTATATGCCAGAATATTGCAAGGCTTTTTTTTTTTTTTTACATATACATGTAAGAGTCACCCCAGGCATGCCAATGTTTTTTGCGACGACTGTATGTATTTGTATTTATTGTTTAGTGGAATTTTTTCATATATTATTTATTTACTTGTGACTTAGTACGCACGCACCCGCCCACACAGCCGCTAGCATCCAACGGCTCCTCGGAAAGAGGGCGATGTTGTTTGTTTTCAGCAATTTTTATTATTGTTTTCGCTTATGCAGTAAATATTGCATGACCTTTTTGCTGCAGTTACACAAAATATTGTTTTTGAGCGTTTCCCAACCACATTCCTCCCATTGCTCACCAAAATGCCTTATTTCCATGTCGTCATTTCCTTCTACATCGTTGGTGTGCCACCAACGGGGCCACCGAGGCAAATTAATACAATAGAAACTAACTATTAAAAAAATACAATATAGAACAATACAGCAAGTAGTAATTATTTATTATTATTTTATTTTTATTATTGCAGCGTTGAGATTATGGATGTTCTTTGATGTTGAGTTGCTCGTGTCTGGTGATTGGCTGTTGTGATGTCAGCAAAGATGAAAGAGGACAGGACAAAGGAGCATTTCAGATGACAGAGCTAAGGAACATTTTAGCTCGAACGTAAGCTCAAGTCAGGGAGTCTTCTGTGTGTGGAGTGCCTGGCCGTGAGTTGTAGTCAATGGCAGCTCTTGAATGAATGTGCATTCTGTTTCCGGTCTTGGGAAGTGTTGTGAAAATGTGTGCAAGGACAGCAGAGTACGAGGAGGAACTTGGGGGACGAAAAGAGGAGAACGAGGCACAACGTCAACAACTGTGTGCCGTTTTCATTTTGCAGCCTCTCATCATGCTACGCAGAAAATACTCTCCATTTTGAACAGTATTACTGTGTTTATTTACGGGCACTGAGTGACGTTAGATTCAATATAACATTTTAAACATCTAAGACTGTGACCTATATTTCCGAAAATCTCAAAGGGTTGTGGGCAATGATGCATTATCAATGTTTAACAATTTTACTCAACATACATGACTTGGTGGCGGCACGGTTAGAGCGTCTGCCTCACAGTTCTGAAGACCTGGGTTCAATCCACGGATGTGGAGTTTGCATGTTCTCCACGTGCCTACGTGGGTTTTCTCCGGGCACTCCGGTTTCCTCCCACATCCCCAAAACATGCATGGTAGGTTAATTGAAGACTCTAAATTGTCCATAGGTGTGAATGTGAGTGCGGATGGTTGTTTGTTTGTATGTGCCCTCCGATTGGCTGGCAACCAGTTCAGAGTGTACCCCGCCTCCTGCCCGAAGATAGCTGGGATAGGCTCCAGCACTCCCGCGACCCTCGTGAGGATAAGCGGCTCAGAAAATGGATGGATGGATGGATGAACATGACTGGGTTGGAAAAACTTTTGGAGGTTAATAAAACAAGGGGGCTTCCACATCCCCATTGAACTGGGAAGTCTTCCCCATTCAGTTTACACGGATGATGCAAAACACAACATGTTAAGACCATAGACTTTACCTTTCTAAGATGGCAGTCATTGCGTTTTAACCGGCATCTCCATCTGCCCTTTAGTCTTCTGAATGTATGCTCAGCTCTTCTGGCTCTGCTTGATTTGTTATTACACACGAACTGCTGGGTGGCCAGCCTGTCATTGTCAGTTAAAGATTTCAAGCAGCCAGCTGAGAGGAGAGATCATCAAAAGTGTCCTCAGATACATCAACATTTTGTGTGGCCCAGATTTACTCAATATGGGCCATACCTCTGCACTTGTCCTACAGCGTGGTGTCCAACCTACTGCAATTTGCGGCCCTTACTTCATTGTCCCAATACCCCAACCTGCCAGGACCCCAACGGGGGCGGGGTACGAGGGCCCGATTATAGCTGCTCGCAGCTCTAGTTTGGGCCAAGCAGTGACCTGCGAGGTCCCCATTATATTTGTAGAAATTATTCTTATTAGTGAGATTGGCTGGCGACCAGTTCAGGGTGTACCCAGCCTCTCGCCCGGAGATAGCTGGGATAGGCTCAATTTTCCCTCTTCTCTCAGCTTCAAAATGGTTTGCTTTTCTCCCATATACAGCTCTCTGGTCTTCATGTTTGCTTAACAACAAAATGCAGTTTTCACAGGTGAAACCCAGACAAAAACAAGCACTATCTAATGTTTAAGAAATCAATCTAAAAGGGCATGCCTGAGCAGCTAGAAACAATAATTTCGCTCACTTGAAAAGTGGGTGGGTTCAAACAAAAGGTGCTCTGTCCTTAGTTGTTTAACACATTAACACAGCTAGAATTCTGAACTTTTGATCTGAAACCCAAATGTCTTCAGTATACAACAAAAACAAAGGAATTGACCTTGCCATTCCAATACTTTTGGAGGGCACTGTACATGAAATATTATCATTTCATCATTGGTTACATAAACTCTGTTAGCCTGTCTGTCAATCGATATAAAAGCAGAATATCCACACTTGACTGATGACTACTGATGCATTACTTCATGTTTTCCTGACTGTGTAAATACCAGAACTGTAAAAACATT